>NW_010406358.1:0-1490 GCF_000710305.1 Buceros rhinoceros silvestris | reverse complement strand
CCCTGCTCCCTGCAGGGGGTTGGGCTGGGTTTGCTCGGAAGGTCCCTTCCCACCTGAACCATTCTATGAGAATACCAGAGTTTCTCTCTGCCTCTTTGTTAATAATACGATATGGATTGGCGTGTTTGCTGCTCAGACTCCTAATTCCCTTAATCATGCTCTAGAATCCATTTTTTGTCCAAGGAAGATGTAATCACCATCAGCCTTACAAACGTTCCTCACGTGGCTGTATTCTGGGGGCTGTGAATTATGAAAAGCTGATGTTTGATGGGCTTCCATCCTTGATAAAGCATCAGCCATAAACTGGACTTGATGGGGAAGGTACCTGGCACTCTTGACCGAGTACTGGTAACGTGCCTGTCAACCAGTGGCGCCTCATGCTAAAGCAGACAGGGAAGCAGAGAAATGCAGTTTGTCAGGAAAAACACATAGTCACGGCTTTTTTCATGAGAAGTTTATTTTCCAGCTGGTCTTCAGCAGCCTGGAGGAAACTTGGCAGCAGGTGTAAGGTTTTTCATCTTCTCATTTGCTGAAAAAACCCTAGAAGAGTGTAGCAAATTTACAAACAGAATGTATCTCAGAAACAAACGTATCAAGGAACAAATAAGGCAGCTTTTTTTTTCTGTCTTGTCACCATATCCAGATCTTTGAGACGTGTCAGTTTTTCTCTATTCCGTGTCTTTTGGTGGCAACTGAAATCTCTATATTGATACGGCCAGCAACGCCCATGACAGTCTGGGTGGTTTTGAAGCACTGCCTTTGGAAAAGAACCAAAAGATACAGGCTTGATGGATTTCTTTCCCCATCCATCCGTATTCTTCCGTGCAGTTGCATATTTAAATGTAGACTTTGTGGAGGTTCCCTCTGCTAAATCTCCTTCCCTTGCAGGCACGCTGATGTTTCTGAGTCTGTACTAAGCACAAACACACCCTGCGTGTTCGAATGGCTTTCCTTATGTAAGCGTACAGCAAATACTGCCGTCTCCCATAGAATATCATAAAAAAATAGAATTAAAAGGTTAGCGTTGCCCTCTCCTACCTGAAGTGGTGAGAATAACCACTGTGCTCCCCAAAATAACAAAAAATAATAAGGCTGAGAGAATTTGTTGTCATGCAGATTGACTTTTTACCATAATTACCTTGAAGTTAAAAGGAAAATTCTCCAATACGCATGTAGTTGTTAATGTCCTTCGCATGTATATTGTTCTGACTAATATTTCTTTGATTCTGACTATTTCTATGACTGAGGAAGTTACGAATGTACCAAAGTTCTCCAGCCTTAAATAGAAAGATGTATTCTGGGTGGTAATATCTCCGTCAGGAGATACCTATCAGGATAATAAATTATGACAAATTCAGTTTTTCCAGCATTTTCACTTATGCTTTAATGTAGATTAAATTGCCTCGTTTGTTCATCTGGATAGAGTGTTCGCGTTAATGGACTTAAACTCCCAGCACAAGTTTAAAAAATACAGCATCTGAACATCTTAC
>NW_010406357.1:18239-28873 GCF_000710305.1 Buceros rhinoceros silvestris | reverse complement strand
TGGGGCAGGAGTGGGGGGCTGGGGGGGTGGGAAGATACTTTTTCTGCATATTCTTCTCCAGCCATCCACAGACTTATGACACCGTCAGTGTGGTGTGGCTTCTCTTCACTTCTTCTGTGTCAGGCTGGACACCTAGAAGAAAGCTGAAAAGGAACCTAAAGCAAAAGGAACCTTGGTCAAGTAAAGACCTCAACACTTGTCTTGGGCTGTTAAAGAATTTATAATTCAAATTTTATCCAAATACTAGCAGGTTTTGTTATATCTGCTCCTTTCATTCCCTGAGTCCTCGTATTCGTGACGGGTTTCACCGAGGCTATGTGGAAGAGAAGGTAACACCCTGTTGAACAGAAGAAAATTCTATCAGCTCTGAATGTCTCCCTTATATTCTTTAGCTAAATGTCTTAATGACTGCTTGATCGCTTTAGGAACAGTCTTTATAATTAACACTCACTTTTATAATGAGTGAAATAAAATATATTAGGGAAAATAAAACCACAGCAAATAAAACCTAATGGCAAAATTAAAGTTCAGAGTCATACAGCCATAGCTGGAAATAATAAAGTAAACAATGGAAAGCTTCAAATTTTATTAAATAATGGCAAGTATTTAGAGAATAAAAAATTATGTGTGAGAAGTATAAAGATTTAAGGAAAGAATAATTGTAAACATCACTAGATAAGGAAATAAAAATCAAGGAAAGGAAGGGGAAAAAAAGAAGTCTGCACAGTGATTCTGAAAGACCACAAGGCTGTCTAGGTAAAATAAACCAGACGTGAGCCATAAATGGATAAATCAAAGTATAATAGAGGAGGCTAGAAGTAAATGAAGGCACAAAGATCAGACACATGAAATAAAGAAAGAAAAAGAGGATTGACAACTGACTGAACAGGACAGATAACCAAAAGGTGTTGCAACACCAGTAAAGAATGATGCAGAAAGCTGCTTATTCAGAGCATGAAGCTGAACTCAGTGAAGCAGCACTGGGGAGGGTTGGGCAGCTACAGGAGGATGATAATAGGATCAGAAAAGAATGGTTAAAAAATACAGGTATTAATGGAATTATAGGGGAGAATTTGAGCAGTCTATAACTGCAAGCCTCTGGGTAGACCTCATTGTAGCCTTTCAGTACCTAAAGGCAGCTTATAAGAAAAATGAGGGCAGACTTTTTAGTAGGGCCTGTTATGATAGCACCAGGAATAATGGTTTTTACCTAAAAGAGAGTAGGTTCAGACTAGATGTAAGGAAGAAAAAGTTTACAATGAGGGTGGTGAAACAGTGGAACAGGTTGCCCAGAGAGGTGGTAGATGCCTCATCCCTGGAGACATTCAATATCAGGCTGGATGGGACTTTGAGCAACCAGGTCTAGTTGAAGATGTCCCTGCTTATTGCAGCAGGGTTTGAACTAGATGACATTTAAAGGTCCTTTCCAACGCAAATTGTTCTATGATTCTATAACTGGCATCATATAGCAATTCAGTACCATGAGCAAGTCTGCATGAAAAGGAAAGTGATAAAAAAAGAAGAAATTATAAAGTTATGATAAAAATAAAGCATTGTGTTACAGAAGCTGAAGCTCTTCAGGCGATAAGCATCCAAATTAATAAAATAAATTACTAGTTAAAAAACACTTGTACAATAAGCAGCCAGAGACCCTTCCTGTAAATCCAAGCAAATTAGCTTTAAATGGACAAGATGATAAATACCTGTGCTTGTGATGACTTCTTTATCAAATAAAGTTTTTGTTAAAATGGCTTTCTCCATACAGCAAAAAGCACACAAACAGCTTAAATACTAATTCTCATCTTTTTAAATTTTGTTTTAAAGGTATCAAAATTGCATAACTGAACAACGACTTCAGATGAATAATAAATTGCGTGTAATATATACCATCACATAAAATGGGAAACTTTATGTAGATTCAGTCATTTATGAAAACTGTCCTGTGTAAATCTGGTTCTTAACAACTTCACCCTAAATAATTGCTTTCAACTGCTTAATATAATTTGATTAACCACTTAGTATTTATTTCCATAATAGTATTAATAAAATACTGTAAGAAGCTGTAAAGAGACAAAGTTGACACTAGAAAATTTACCTTGATTTCCCTGAGAGCCCTGAATAATTACCCACAAGAACAGTGAGAAAAAAATATAATAATCTGAAATCAGAATGGTAGCAGTTGCTCAAAGATCAGCATTAAACACAGATGTGTAATTTATTACACATTGATAAAAGAATGAAAACCTAATAGCTAACAAAATACTGATTTGTTTTGACATGGGCAGTCATAAAAGGGATTACACACAAAGTGAGTAATAAGTGAACTAAGGAAACTTCCATGAGAAGGCACTTCAGTAAAGCAGTTTAACAACTGAAGAGTTTTTTGGTATTTCAGTGGCATGGTGCATTCCTGTATCACGAATCACAACCTGTACAAACTAGAGAAGCCAGCCTATGTGAACATCACGAGGTTCAACAAGGCCAAGTGCAAGGTCCTGCACCTGGATTGGGGCAATCCTCAGTATCAATACAGGCTGGGGAATGATGTGATAGAAAGTCGCCCTGTGGAGAAAGACTTGGGGTACTAGTTCATGAAAAGCTGGACACGAGCCAGCAGTGTGCACTTGAAGCCCAGAAAGCCAACTGTATCCTGGTCTGCATCAAAAGAAGTGTGGCCAGCAGGTTGAGGGACGTGATCCTGCCTCTCTACTCAGCTTTGGTGAGACCTCACCTGGACTACTGTGTCCAGCTCTGGAGTCCTCAGCACAAGAAGGACATGACCCTGTGGGTAAGAGTCCAGCGGAGGGACAAAAAAATGAGCAAAAGAAAGGCTGAGAGAGTTGGTGTTGTTCAGCCTGGCTCTGGGGAGACCTTAGTTTGGCTTTCCAGTACCTAAGACCTGGTGACTTAGGACAAGTGGTAATGTTTTTAAACTAAAAGAGGGGAGATTTAGACTAGATAGAAGGAAGAACACTTTTACAATAAGGGTGGTGCAACACTGGAAGAGGTGGCAACAGTCCCATCCCTGGAAATATTCAAGGTCAGGTTAGATGGGTCTCTGGGCAACCTGATCTATCTGAAGACATCCCTGCCCACTTCAGGGGGATGGTACTAGATGACTTTCCAACCCAAAGCGTTCCATGACTCTATGAATAGTGAAGACAATTATTTTGCACCAATGTGTATTTTCTTTTCTGTCCAGAAAACAATTATAGGAAGCAATAGCACTTTCCCCAGATGAAAATATGCATATATCCCTTACATTTCTGGCTAGGTTCCAGGTCCTGATTGTTTAGTCACCTCATGTTAGTCTAAACAGTGAGAGTGGATGGACATGGCATCATTTACAATTAAATACTCTTTTTAAAAAAAAAAAATTCTTTAAAAATACTACATATTATCAATCTTCTCCTTATTCCGTAATGTGGGTATAATCATTATCTGAAGTATTTTGCCTTTCTCCTCACAGAACACAAAATTTTGCTCAAGTATTTTAAAAGTACACTTTTCTGGACTGACATCTTGGTATTCATTTTTCGAAATCTACTGAAGCAATGCTGAGCATAAGATACTCATTAAATGTGCGACTGTTAATACAATATATAGTCCATAGAAGCTGCATCATAATTGAGCAGGAAATAGTACTGCATTAAGATTAGGGGGAGGAGATCTTTAGCTTCAGTTCTGGCGAAAGTGTTTCTGGTTGAGCCCTCAAAAATAAAAATATAAAAATAAAAATACATCTGACAACAAGAGATAGGAAAATGTTTGAGACATGGCAAGTGCAGAAAGCAAAACAAGGCTTGAGTTTTGTTTAAACTGCATGTCCTTCCCTATTCTCTTTGCTTGATGGAGTGGGAATACCTGCTTCAGTGACCCTAAGAGTTCTGGCAATAGAAGTTTGACTCTCTGTAGGGCTACATAGACTGGACATATTACAAGGTGGAAAATCTGCATCCCTCAGTTTAAAGCACTACGAACACAAAAAGCTGTTTCCATTAAAAACACGTTATAAATGCACAAAGTAGCTCTGTCAGCAAGTAGTGTGATGGCAAGGAGGCAGTCTTATTTATGCCTAGATGACATCTGTAAAGCTGGGAAGGATTCAGAATGAAGAGTAGAAAAGTGTGCAGATAAAAAGAAGACGATGTGCATTTCAAGAAAATACTGAACTTACAAAAGACTATGGTAAATACAATTTGATGCTGATAATATTTAAATAGTGAGCCTTACATGGCAAGCTGAAATAAAAATGTAAAGGAGTATGGGAAATATTTCAGTGTAGCTAAGGATCCTATTCACAAACTTCTGGTGACAAAAATGTAAAACTGGTAAACTAAATGCTAAAAATATACCAGAAAGAGGCAGTCTGTGGTGCTTCGAGCAAAAGACACATCAAAAGCACCTGGAACGGGTCAATAAGGTCATTAGCATACATCTTCCATGCTTGTAACTCTACAGCTTTTGAAGTTGTGAACATTTAATATTTAAGATCTATTGACCCTTCTACACAGGATAAGAGTGATTTCCTTATGTATTTTCCCAGTTACAAATTTTTAGTTAATAGTTTTTTCATGGAATTCCCCTTCTGAGATGTTCTAATATCTCCTTCGTTGACTTGAATGGGATGAATATCGATGTCTGCATTGCTTGGCAGGACTTTTCTCCCACCATCCCTTCACAAGGGGAAACTCAAAGGAACCAAAATCCACTAAATAAGTTAAAGGATATCCTGTCTTCCGTCTAAGGATCTGTAAAAATGACACTTTTTGCTTTCTAAAGAAAGCATTAAAGGTAATGGAAATAACATGACAAACATGAATAAGAAGTATGTTTGTTCAAAAATGTCTGAAATTTAAATAAAGCAGTACTGGAAGGCACTCAAAAATTAACCTAAAAATACATCTTCACAACTCCAAAGTGTTGCAGAGGTTCATGTTACCTAACATGTTACAGAAGATTAAGGAGCAAAACTCTGGAACTCGATAGATGTTACTCCTGGCTATTTAGAAATATCTGATTCACGGAAGAAACTGGCTGTTATGACGGTTTCCAGGCATGGAAGAGTCCTTCAAATATCCATGTGTGTTCCATCACCACAGCAACTTACCATGTTTTTATTTCCTGACATTAGAACAGTAACAGTTGTGGGCCAACTTCATTAGTGACTTAACCTTGCAAACCACAGTGAAACCACTTTCAGAGTAAGTCTTAGTTTGTTGAAGTGATTATTTCAACTCAAGCTGGTTCTCAATCATTCATTGATCTGTATGTCATACTAGACATTAATTATTCTTTCTCAGATTTTAACACCTTCAACAGATTGCTTGAAGTAGTGTCTTGCATAGCGTCTGTTATAGCTCCAAAGGAGCTGAAGAGCTGTTGTCCTTCCCCTCATTCTGTGTCTGGCACTTACTGTTGGTACCAAAGATAAAGAGGAAGGACTATTGAGTTGACAAAATTGTGCCATTCGTACTGGTTGCTAGCTTTAAGAGCTGGAGTACCTTGAAAATGGTTAAATGTTCCCACAATGCTTGATATCAGCATTACATGACTTCTCTTCATCCTATCCTCCCCCTACCTGGATAAATAAAGTATTACGATGGAGCTCAGGACAGCAAGGATTTTTTTTTTTTTCTCAGCTTAGTCTTTGAGAGAATATTGAGTCAAGCACATCGGCACTTACTTTTCCAGTTTCCCATCTGTGAAATTGAGAAAAAATTCTTATTTCTAAAGTGACTTTTAAACATGCTACAAAGTTATAAAACCAGCAGTATTCAGGGCGTGTGTGGCAAGGTGTTAACAATTATTATTTGAAAATATTTTTAAATACCATTATGATCCCTTAGAAATTTCCGAGATCAATTTAAGGAGCTTAGAAACGCTAAGCAGGATGTAGTTGTTAACTTCTCTGCCCTGACATTGAAGCTACCACAATGAAAGTATTTTGATTTTTACTTACCAAATGAAAGTAATTAGTTAATAAGGCTGGAGCAGAGACAATCAGGAATCAAACCTCACCTGTTGGGATCCCCTCTGGGAGGGGAGGTGTTGTTTCCTTCCTCCCTTAGATAATTACCCTTATCCATCTCTACTAACCTTCGGGCCACACAACTGAAGGCTCTGCCTCCAGCCACTATCTTCTTATTAAATTGTGAAACTTTCTATGCTGCTGTGCTTGCCTCTTATTCTCTAGCAAAGATAAAAAGGTCAATAAATCCTCAAATACTAATAAAATATAAACACCAGCTGCTAAAATTTTCCCTCTCATCTGTAGAATTTATTTTTTTATCCGTGAGTATTACCACTATTATCTTACTTTGTTATTGTTGGAAGTGTACAGTCCCAGTACATAACCCTGCTGATAACATCTGCTTTTTCCTGGACCCAGACAGCTAAATAGTGGATACTTGGATCAAAATTAAACCCCGCCATTAAATCTTGAGTACTTAGACCATTTAGAACAGTAACAAAGAAAACTCTATTTTAGTGATTAGTAAGATACGCATATTTGTGATGCTGCACAAACTGGCTAAGACCATAATTATAGAAAAACACCATTAAACTTTGTGTAAACAGAAAAAGGATGAAAAATCAGCACAGGAAACTCTCTTCTATTCTAAAGTTCAGCCACTTCACACGTTCATTTGGCATCAACATTATTGATCAAAGGGATGTGCGGTTGTGTATTTATTCAATATTTAGGTGGATTGACTGCTATATTATTAAGGATACTTTATGAAAATATGGCCATCCATCACTTTGCAGTTTGAGACAGATAATTAATGACACGACTAGAGCAGTCTTTCATTTGTATTAAACACTCTGTAGTTCTGTAGGCTTCTGCTAGAAATACTGCCAGAGAAATTAGTAGTTTTTTCTCAGTATGGTCAGCAGGTTCTCATAGAGTTTCAGAAGCTGGTAGCATTTTATGTTTTCCTTGCCTGAGACATGGATCTCAGTAGGTATACGATCTGCCTACAATAGTAAACTATGGAAAAGCATCAATAGAAATAATTGTGATTACATGTAAAACAGTTTCAATTTATGTATGAATAACTCACGGGAACCAATCACTTCTAAATTGAAATGTGTATAATATTTTATCCTAGACATTAAAGTTGAATAAACTTCAAATTTAGACTTAGTAAGGCTAGGTGTCTAATCTGTTTTATGTGTCGGTAGCTATTGGAAGACTAAATACCTCCCTACCCTTATTTAACATGAAAGCAGAGGCCAAAACAAACCTACTTGACCCTATTCAGCTGCCTCTGCAGAAATGACTGTTGTCAAGGTAGCCTAACATTGGACAAATAATGAATTTATTTATTATAATAAAGCTATAATGAGCCACTATTTGTTCAATTCTGTAATTTATGAAAACTGGAAAGTACAATGTGATTTTAATTTTGAAGTTATTGAATGTCCTGGTTTGAGCTGAAGCTTCCTTGTTTCGGGTACTGGACAAACAGAATTCTTCCATGCAGTACAATAGTTCCGCATTTAATTGGTTAAGAGAGTCAGGTGAACGTAACGTTACGTCGAGAGCCTTTAAAAGCAGCAGGCCGGGGAGTGTCTCTCTCTTGGACTCTGGACAGCTGCACGGAGGGAGAGCTCCTGCGAATCTGCTGGCCCGACTAGGCCCGACAAGGCCCGACTAGGCCCAGCTAGGCCTGACCTGTCAAACAACTAGGCCCGAGACATGAGGGCCTGCACCCCCAGATCACTGAGGATTACAGACTTTGAACTATTACTGCCGTGAATCTCATCTGAAATCGGGTGAGATATCCAGACTCCTGGCTGTTCAGTACAGGGAGTTTTTTTCCTGCAGTTTTCTTGCTGCGTGGGGGTTTCTTCCCCCCACCCCGTCTCGCCGCGAGAAGAATCTCACTTTCTCTGCCTGAGAGCAGCTGCGAGGTTTTAACTCCCACCTCGCTGCTGGGTGTCTGCCAAAGGATCTGACCTTGAACAAGACTGTTAATAACTTTTTCTCCTCTTCCCCTCTGCACCTGGTTATCTGAGTCCTCTCAGTTTTTTTTTCTGTTTTCAGTTGTGCATATATATATATCTATATAGTAGTGTATAGTTGTGTGGATTTATTGTTCATTAATAGTTTGTTCCAGTTTCCCAAACACAGACCGAGGTGTGAATTTCTTCTTTCCCCTTAAACCCCTTCTGTCTTGGGCAAGACAGAGGGGATCGTTAAGGAATTCGAGGAGTTATTACCTTGGGATCTCAACCCTTAACATTGAAAAACCATAAAACCATTAGTTTTATTTTTAAATGTATGTGAACCGTTATAGAAAAATGAATGAAAGACTTACAACATGCCTAATAATTCTGATAACGTCTTATAAGTGTTGATTAGAAAAATCATTAGAATATTTGAAATTTTAAATATATTTCTGGATGGTGGGAAGTAGAAAACCAGCAGTAATAGTTTTTTCAATTCAAGATGTTAAAAGGTCAACACTTCAGAACATCTCCTTCTTTTTCCTATAACCTAGTGCACTAAGTTAATAGTTAATTGTTATTTAAATAAATTATTTCTCTCCATACAAAAGGCCTGATCTGATGCTCTATACCAATTTCTTGAATGGATCACTATGTGAAATGGTGAACTTTGAGAACAGTGAAGAGTAACAAAATCTAATGCATGGTGTCTTTGCTATTCCAAATTTCATTGATGATTACTGCCTTACCTTTTATCTTTCAACATAAAGTCCACAGATTTCACAGGAATCTTTCCTATAGCAAATAGTCTGCTGTTATTTAGATATGCTTTACTTAGATCTTTTCGTATTCCCTCATAAACAGACCCTTGGACCCCATTAATACTTCTTTTCTCATTAATACACTTTGAGAAGTCTTTCTTATTCACCTTGCCACCTTATTGATTAGTAATGTCATGTGCTGCCCTAACTTTTCCCTTCTGGACTTGTTATTTACTTCTCTTTCCAGTTCCTCTCCTACAGCATTTTGACAATTCTTCCTACTGTGATACTTTAAAAACATTTTCAATCTTGAATTGCAGTTCTATAAAAGCAATTACATTTTCAACATTTCTTTAGAAACTGGATATGCACTGCATTTATATTACAGTATTTCAAATTTTCACTTATTTTAAAGGCATTATAGCTAGAAGAAAATGCTGTTAGTACAGATGCACCCAAGGTAGTATGTAGATAACTCTTCAGAAGTCTATTTTCCTCTATTTTTACTTAAACAAGTGTATTTCCTCATAGTCATGGTCTAGGAAGATAGCAAAGGTGTACTGTGATGAAATGTTTCTGCATACCTCTGCTAAAAACAGTAAATGTGTTTCTGGATATAATGAAATGTCCAGTCTGGAAATATGGAATAGATGGGTACACAGGGAGTTTGGGTGTCATTTTGCTTTTTCCTGTAGTATGATCTGTATGTCTATGAATGGAGAAGGAAGATAATTTTTCTCCCAGGAACTGGGGTTTTCTTAGAAAATACATTCTACTGCATGTAGTCTGGTCCACTAAAAAATAGAAATCTGCTTTCCCAAGGGATTGTTTATGAGTCCCAGAAATTGATCCTGACTTTTTAAATAATGTATTTCACACGTAATATCAGCAGAACTAATCCCCTACTCTCTTAAGAAAGATGACCAGTGACTTTTTTTTATTTTTATGCTTGTCTTTGTGAAGATCTCAAAGTATTTTTGTTGCTGTAGTTATTTTGGCAAGTGCTAGAATAGCACAGTCTTTATTTTCATTGTTTTGTGAAAAGTCTGAAAAATAAAATAAAACCCACTAACTTAAAAGATGAGAAATATGAGTCATCATGTCTCTATTTTTAAGGAAGAATATGTACCAGACAAAACTTAACTACTATCTTGAAAAGCCTTAGCTAAAGTGAGATGCTGTATGACACAGAGGGAATGAAGATCAATGTTTAACACAACACAAATTGTTTTCCAGGTTTTCCTTAACACTGTTCACACTGGTTTGTTCAGCTTTGCGATGCAACATACGACTAGAAGCTAGGAATATTTGCAGGTATTTGGGGGAAGATAATCTGTGTATAAACAGGGGGTTTGTGGGTTTTGTTTAGGCTTTTTGTGATTGTTTGTTTGGTTTGCTGTGCATGGATTTCTTTGATTAAAAATATTTAGCTGCATGCAGAGAAATCACCTTGAGTTCTGGAAAATTATGCAGTCTCTCCATTCACTATCATTGTATGAGTAGATGGAGAAAACATTTTAGAACAGGATAACACAGAACAATTTGTCTATGGTAAAGTAAAGGTCATAATTATTTTTCTTTTTCTTTACGTTTGCAAATTCAAAATATTCGACAGCTCAGTAGACAAGATTTACTGAGGAAAACTTGTAGCCTGAAAAACTGCAATGTGGGAGTATACGGATTTTACCAGTAAGCCATGTAATGGATCTGGTAATAGACGCCAGGCTATTGTATATACACTCACATCATACTCCTCAGAAATTAAAATGTAAGAATAAAAAAAAAAACAAACCAAAACCAGAATTCTCAATAGATTGTAATCTTGATACTCCCTAAAAGACATATGCAAAACATTGTACGGATTGGACTTATTTTAAATATATAGCTCAAAATGATGTGGATGGTAAGTAAAGGACAAGC
>NW_010406357.1:10549-18119 GCF_000710305.1 Buceros rhinoceros silvestris | reverse complement strand
AACAAAAATTTTGGTGAAGGAAAAAAAAAAAAAAAGCCACTAAAGTATTAAAATCCCATCTCAAGAAAGACATTATTTTAATTATTAATTATTGTTATTATATTTTAATTCATAATTAATTAATTATACTGATTCAAAGAAGTGTTACAGGAGGTAAACAGAGGGGAAGTGTGACATAGAAATGAATTATACTGAAATGTAAGTGTACCTTCAAGAAACAGAGTTACTCTCATTCACTGAAATTTACAAATTACTTGAAATAGTACTTCAAAAATCCTCTAGATTCTCAGATTGTTATTATATTTTAATTCATAATTAATTAATTATACTGATTCAAAGAAGTGTTACAGGAGGTAAACAGAGGGGAAGTGTGACATAGAAATGAATTATACTGAAATGTAAGTGTACCTTCAAGAAACAGAGTTACTCTCATTCACTGAAATTTACAAATTACTTGAAATAGTACTTCAAAAATCCTCTAGATTCTCAGATTGTACAAGCTAGAATTACATCATAGATATTTTAATTTTAAAGGACTTTTGGATTCAAAACTCTTACTTCCCTTCATGATAATATTTAATATTTAAAGAAGTCAGTATTTTTGAAATGTAAGTTTTGTGTTCAAGATGGTTAAACCAACCTATCTTATCTTATTTATTCAATTTTTGATTCAAAATTTAAAATGTACTTCGTAACTGATATAGCTAAATCTTAGTCTTGTCTGACCCAAACTGAAACCTGAACCTTAACTTCACCTGGATCTAGGTTTAAACTCCACTATGCCTAAGTAATTTTACCTTCTTGCAATAGTAAGCTGCAAATACATAACACTAAAAAGCATGCTTTTTTTTTTGTCGTGTTGAGATGGACCACAGAATGTCAGAAGACGTCATACTAAGAGACAACCTAAGCACTACATTCCTTGCTATATAAAAAAAAGCATTTATTTATTAGCTTACAAGTATTTATTATATTGAAACAGTGCAATTAACAAAATATATTTTTATTAACTAGTCACAAATGTAACTATAAAGGTTACATTCAAATGATCATATTATTATTTTTTAATTAAATTGAGACTTTGGGAGTTACCTAAAACCATTAACAGTTATCAATATTTTCTTGGTAAAAAAGCTCTGGTAGTGGCAGGGATTTGCAAAACTACTCAGGCAGCTTACGAAATGATGGGTATATAAAACTCATGGAATTTAAAGAATGACTCGTCTGAGTCCTGGAAATAGAAGATAGTGTTACATGCTTTAGCTGTGTGCTTGTAGAGAGAAATGAACAATTTACATTTAGAGCATTGAAGAATGTGTGTTACTTTGTTTTTTTCAACTTAAATGAGAAGGTCCTTGTCTCCTTTACAGTGACATTTGGGAAGTTTTAATAAACTAGTTATTACTTTGTTAATCATCATGGTTTAATTGTAACTCTAAAATATAGTTTTGCATTTTTCAAAAAATATTGGGAAGAGATCTGTTACAACTGTATATCAACATGAGACTTTATTCTGTTGAAAAGGTTGTTTTAATTTTTCATGTTCTTTTAATGACATTTGTAGACTCATAGAATCATAGAATTATTTAGGTTGGAAAAGACATTTAAGATCATCGAGTCCAACCATCAACCCAGCACTTCCAAGTCCTCCACTAAACTGTGTCTCTAAGTGCCACATCTACACATCTTTTGAATACCTCCAGAGATGGGGACTCCCCAACTCCCTGGGCAGCCTGTTCCAGTTGCTTGGCAATGCTTTTGGTGAAGATATTTCTCCTAATATCCAACCTAAACCTCCTCTGGCACAATTTGAGGCCATTTCCTCTTGTCCTGTTGCTTGTTACTTGGGAAAAGACATTTGCCTCTCTACAACCTCCTCTCAGGTAGTTGTAGAGAATGATAAGGTCTTCCCTCAACCTCCTTTTTTCCAGACTAAATAACCCCAGTTCCCTCAGCTGCTCCTCATAGGACTTATTCTCTAGACCCCTTACCAGCTTCACTGGCCTTCTTTGGACATGTTCTAGTACCTCAATGTCCTTCTTGTACTGAGGGATGCAGAACGAGACACAGTATTTATTCAAGGTGCAGCCTCACCAGTGCCGACTACAGAAGTACAATCACTTTCCTGCTCCTGCTGACCAGACTATGTCTAATACAAGCCAGGAAGCTGTTGGCCACCAGGTCACACTGCCAGTTTATATTCAGGTGGCTGTTGACAAACACCGCCAGGTCCTTTTCTGTTGGGCAGCTTTCCAGCCACTCTTCTCCAAGCCTGTAGCGTTGCAGGGGGTTGTTGTGGCCCAAGTGCAGCACCCAGACACTTGGCCTTGTTGAACATCAAAACATTGGCTCTGGCCCATCGATCCAGCCTGTGCAGATCCCTCTGTAGAGCCTTTCAGTCCTCAAGCAGATCTATACATTTGCCCAACATGATGTTGTCTGCAAACTTACTGAGGGTGTGCTCGATCCCCCTGACCAGATAATTGATAAAGATATTGAAGAGAACAGGCCTCAGTACTGAGCTCTGTGGTACACCACTTGTGACCAGCTTCCAACCGGGTTTAAACACCATTCACAAAAACTTTGGGCCTGGCCATCTAGCAAACAGTACATTCATTCAAGCCATGAGCAGCCAGTTTCTCCAGGAGAATGTTGTGGGAAATGCTGCCAAAGGCTTTACAAAAGTCTAGGTAAACAACATCGACAGCCCTTCCCTCATCCATGAAGCATTGTCATAGAGGGAAATCGGGTTAGTCCAGCAGCACCTGCCTTTCATAAACCCGTGCTGACTAGGACTGATCATCTGGTTGTCCTGTATATGCCATGTGATGGCACTCAAGATGACCCGCTCAATAAGCTTCACCGACACTGAGGTCAGACTGACAGACGTAGTTTCCTTGACTCGTCTTTCTGTACATGGGGATGGCATGTTCCCGTGTCTTTAAGGCTTGCTTCTTGAAGAATGTCCTGCCTTCCTGGACTCCTTTATCCTTCAGTACTGCCTCCCAAGGGACTCTGTTAACTAGTCTCCTAAACAGGCCAAAGTCTGCCCTCTGGACATCCAAGGTGGAAGTTCTGCTGACACCCTTTCTTACTTCTCCAAGAATAGAAAACTCTATAATTTCACGATCGCTATGCCCAAGACAGTCTCCAACCATCACAACACACACAAGTCCTTCTCTGTTCACAAAAACAGATCCAGTGGGGCACCTTCTCTAGTTGTCTCACTCACCAGTTTTGTCAGGAAGTTGTCTTCCGCACAACCCAGAAATCTCCTGGACTGTTTCCTCTCTGCTGTAGTGTATTTCCAGCAGACATCTGGTAAGTTGAAGTCTTCCATGAGCGTAAGGTCTGTCAATTGCAAAACTTCTCCCAGCTGCTTATAGACTATTTCATCTACCTCTTCCTCCTAGCTGGGTGATCTGCAACAGACTCCCACCATACTTGCCTGGTTTCCCTGATTCTTACCCGTAAACACTCAACCCTTTTGTCACCATCATAGACAACAAAAACACTCTAATATACAGGGCCAATCACCCACCTCCCCTCCCTGTCCTATCCTTTCTGAAGATATAACAGGTGTTCATCACAGCACTCCAGTTGTGTGAATTGTCCCAGCGTGTTTCTGTGATGGCAACTATGTCACAGTTTTCCTGCTGCACAATGGCTTCCAGCTGCCCCTGTTTGTTGCCCACGTTATGTGCATTGGCATAGATGCACTTCAGCAGATTCTGCTTCTTTTTGGGAGGAGAAGCCCTGTTACCATTCTCAGGTGCTTCCACAGTGTTTAACACATCAGTAACTCTTGCATCTTTGCTGCTGCATGGATCTCTGTTCCCTACCCCCACTGAGTTGGCAGACAGAAGGACCTCGCTGGTACACTGTCAGGCAAACACTGGCTTATCTCCATCAAGCTGGGTTTTATCCCTGTCCTCCTTCAAACCTAGTTTACAGCTCTTTTGATGAGCCAACTCCTGTGCAAAGATACTTTTTCCCTTTGAGACAGGTATACCCTGTCTGTCACCAGCAGGCTTGGTATCCAATAAACCAACTCATGACCAAAAAACCCTAAATGCTTCAGCCTATAAGAAAAAAAGCAATATTTTTGCAGATGTACAGTATTGAAGTGACACTGATTAGCATGCAATATTTTTTCTAATGAGTCTATAAAAGAACTTTCTTCTCAACATTCATTTTCTTTATGTAACTACAGCTGTTAGTAGACTTAAATGTGTAAAGAAGTTCAGTAACTCAACAATTCATGGTGAAATGAAATGTTTTTTGTGCTACTTAGGTTTCTCTTTAAAGGTTTTAAAAAATTAGTCTTTTCAGAATCCTTTATGTTGTCACTGATGCCTCATTTCAAATGACACATCACTTACTGTTATCTGTATGCATGAACATGTGCTGGAAATGGCGAGGGTTCTTGGTAATTTAAAAAGACATGTATTTTCTTTTCCAAATACACATGTTAATTAAGATGAAGTAAATATTTTGACATCTGAATTTTTTTAAAAAAACCTTGATAAATCTTCATGTTGTTGGGTTTTTTTTAATCTGCATCATAAAGCAGGAGTTAGGAGTAAGTCTGGTGTCAGAGGTTTAATGGCATACGAATGGGAATGAAGAAACATGCAGGCCCTGCCACTTCATGAGCCCTGACTCCGTAAGCATGTCTTTCCTTTCATATATATGGGTTGACTTGCCGAATCCAAAGATCAAATGGTTCAAATCAAACATAGGCAAAACTCTTTTCAGAGCCGTGGTCTTAGATTATAAACTTTGAAATTACAAACTGTTATGAAATGGGAAATGCAGGTCTTGCACCCAGTGGTTTATGCTACCAGAGGCAGTATGGCTCTTCCCCCAACAGCTGCGCACAGACCTCCACTCTTCAGAGGCAATTCTCACTACAATGGGAAGAAGACCATGCAGTTCTCCATTCCTTGGTCATCCTCTCAAAAATTACATAAATTTCCCAAAGTTTCATTCTGCTGTTTATCATATCTTTTTTCACCAAAGCATTTTCACCTGACCATGCATTTAAATTCCATCAGCTTGCCTTGCAATTTATGACGATATACTAAAAATATTGAACTGTTATACTGATATATTGAACTGATATACTAAAAATATTGAACTGTTGTTAACTATCTAGATCACCTAGAAGTTTCACTTATAAATGAAGTTTAAATGCAAGTGATATGTAAGTTTAAGAGTAAATAGTGAACAAAAACTTTTCATTTCAGTTCTATTTCTCCAATGCAGCAAAAAAATAGCAATTTATTATTACTAGCATAAACGTTTGACAAATCTCAGTGGTGCTATTCTTGCAGGATCAACAAACATAATACACAAACATAAGATAAGTATTGCAGGTATTAACTGATTTTTTTTTTTGTATGAACCAAGAACAGACTGAAGAGCTGACAATGCTCCTGCTAATCTTCCTATCTATGGATATTGAGTTCAACATTATATGTAGTTCAATTGTAAAAGGTGCATTTATAATTACAGATTCATTATTAGAATTACTGTATTTTTTACATGAAGAAATTAATATTTTAATGTAAATACGTATATTTAAATATGTATATGTACTTATATATATACTTACATATAACATCTATACTTAGGGATATACTTATGGAAGTATATATGTATATGTAAATAAGTAATTATCAAGTATTTCACTTATGAGCTTAATCTCTGAAATTGGTAAAGTAAAAATGGAGCTTAAAGAATGAAGAAATCTATAATCCTTATTTTACAGTTTGAGGCAAAAATAGAAATCTATTGTCTTTTCTGTGATTCATTTCTGTGAGTATTCAACAGAATGTAAGAAAAAAATTTACAAGTGCTGCAAGAAAAAATTACAAGAGTTTAGCTACCTTGTAAACTTGATTAAAATTCCCAAGCCTTAATATTGTCCTTCTGTATTTATATTATTTATAATTCCTTTAAAGAAATTCTAGGTTAAATTTGCACTTTTTTTATTATTGATACCAACAAAGCAGGCTGAGCGGCCCTTTACTTTGTGTTGGTACAACCAAGAATAATAAACCTTGACACTAGCCCTACAAATTTATTCTGATATGGTTTTGTAAATGACAAAAAAAAGTGCTGTTTTTAAAATACTTGCATCTTTCATAAGAAAAGTCTACAGTTCTCCAAATCATGAAATATCTTTTTCATGCTTCTATCACTGCCTGTCACTTTCTAAATGAAGATGTAGTAGTACAAAATATAAAAAGCAAAATGATCAAAGCATAGCAGCTAGTACCACAAATATCATCTAACAAGCCTATTAATATTTTTAAAGTTCATCTTAGACAGAAAATTCCTTTTCCTGTCATCTCTGCTAGTCTTTCTCTCACAATATTTAACTGCTGCAAATAACTGCAAATCTAGCTTGTGAGCTGTGGGCTGCAAACTCATATACTATTTCAATTATGGGATACAAGATGCTAGATGCTATTCTTAGAAGACATTGCTTCTTTCTGTTCAGCAAAATGTTTTCGCTCCCTACCTGCACCTGCATACATCTGCACTAAGATTTGACAGGTTGTTTTTCATCTGGGCATCTACTTGGCATTTACACTTGGAGGGCAGGTTTGTGATAACACCACAAGATCCTAAGAAGGAAGAAATACACAGCTTAGACATACTAGCCGTTCTGGGGTCATGTTAGGAGATCGTGCCTCTGTGAGACCATTATTAGAAAGACTTGGAAACCAATACTATGTCATTCAACTGATACCTGCCCTCTAACGGAAAAGGCTGTAGTCACAGAGAGCCCTTCTATGCCATGTATCAGCAAGTTGAGTGCAATTCTTCTCTTACCATGGATAATCTACCATTCCAGAGCTGTATTTTTTGGCACATGAGAGAAAGCAATGTATTTTTACCCTTAATTGGACATTAAGGCATATGTAGCATTGTTCAGGAAGAGGGAACCAGAGGTCAGATAACACTGTAGTCAGGCAGCTACTGAAGTCTGCTTTGGCTAAGGATTGATGACAGTACTTAAGGCTTACGGAGCTGCAGAAACTCCCCTTCAGTGAAGCAAATGTTAATTAAGTCCATTAACTCCAATATGAAGCAGTGCTGCTTTAGAATACATCATGTCCTTCCATACTTGAGAGGTAAGAGAAATGACCTCGAATTGACTTCCTTGCTGCTTCAGGCCAGAGATTTGAACTTTGATCCCCTAACCCACAGATGAAGATTTTACACACTGGGGTCTCAGGTTTTCTGCAGCAGAGCTCTCTTTCACTGGAGCTATTCCAATTTTTACAACATGCTTTGTTAGTCCTGTACACATAAATGGCTCTATCCTTTGATAGTTAGGATGTTTACTGCAAGACCTAATAACTTGCTGTATAGCTCCATCTGGATGGCTATCTACCAGCCCTTGCTTGGGACCAATTCTCTCCTGTCATCTGTTATAGTTCCTGATCAACCAAATTCACCAGCTGTCAGACCCAGAGGGTATATAAATACCCAGCAGACAATAAAGGACATCAGGATGTGAGATACCTGTTATATCTAATGAAGGTGGAGAACTCTT
>NW_010406357.1:7301-10450 GCF_000710305.1 Buceros rhinoceros silvestris | reverse complement strand
CTCTTTCCCACATAGAGCTCAAGGAATCTAGCTTTTTTTTTTTTTCTCTCTCCAGATGTGTGATGCTTAAAAAAATGTCCAAAGAGACGGTTCAGATCCGGTCATTTGTGGAGGAAAATGACTCTCCTAGCTGGAGTGAATATTCTTAACGCTGTCTTTTCAGAGAGAGGGAGAGGATGAAAGCTCTGTTTATCTCTTCCTGGAAAGCCTTAGTTATCTTCAGCTTGCTTTTTCCACCCGATTTGAAATCTTTTGTGTCTTATGGAATATTATACATAGGTAAAATCTTTTTTTTTTTTTTTTTTGTTTCTCATTTCAACAATAAAAAGCAAAACACCATGGAAACTGAATGCTTGTTGTTCATTGCTTTTTCAGACTGCTACCAGTACTAAAAGCCAACAGATAATTAATTTTTTTTGTGACTATATGCTGTCCCTAAATGAAGTGGAAGCTAAACTGTTTATTGGGAGAATATCAAAACTGATAATTTCTCCTTCAGTGCTAAGTAAAAAAAAAGTCTTTAGATTAATCCTTGTGCTTCAGATATAATCTATTAGAGATCATTTGTTTTCCTTTGCTAGTGCTAAAACTAAATATAGTTTTCATAAAAGTTGGGCATCATTTGGAACTTTTCATACTTAGCTCATATGGTGACTCTATCTGCTTAGAAATAATGTTATGAACAGACTTTCCTTAAAAATCTATCTGAAAATATAGTCTTATTTCAGTTTATACATCTTATTCTCACAGTGCTCTGATTTATATAGGTTGTTCCTTAATTGGTTTTAAGCCAAGATACTAAAATATATTTTTAAGGTCATTTCTGCTAACACTAAGAACAAGTTGATGAATCAATTTTAATATCACTCCTCTCCTGTGTTTGCCATCTGGTTTTGTATTCTTTGTTTGCTTAATTGGTTTCTTGATGCAAGATCGCTGTTCAGACTTCCAGAAAGTCATAGCACTGAATGTAGTAAAACCGAGATTGCTATGGAGCATTTCAGGAACTCCTTGATGTTGACATGGTCACATACTGCAGTAGGCTTTCCAATTATTTTGGAATTTTTGTTAGCAAGAAAAAGAAATTATTAAAATTGTCAGCAATTCAAGATCTATTTTTTCTTTGCTCCTACTTCATCAGCTCTCTTTTGCATTTCAACTTTAAAATTAATGTGGTTAGCAGTCTTTCAAAAAAATGAGTAACTCACGAATCAAAATCTGTGTAAAACATCTTGCTTGTGCTTTCCACCAGCAGTCAATCTGCACTATAGAAAATTTTGCTAGAAAAGTTTTAGAAACCTTTCTGTACAGCTAGAAATGCAATTATGGAAGATGCTTTGCAACTTCATTATTGTAAATCTAGAATAGTATTTTACTTAATTTCATGAGTTAGAATAAATTTGTTGCTACATTAAATAAGGAGGAACTTCAGCAAAGAAATGCATCTGCACCACAGCTGCTTCAAAAAATGCTAGTTACTACTGCATTTCATAGTTACAGCATATCCCTGCTAAAGAAGCTTGGTTTTTTCCACATAGGGAGCAGAAACTGCCTAGTTTTCAACTTGTTTTCACTTGTCTCTTTTCTGTCCATCACTTAGTCAGCAAGGAATATTCACCATATGTTTTTTCCATCACAACGTGCATCTAACTGTGGACTTGGAGAGCTTTAACACAACCAAGAAAAAAAAACCTGTGCTTAACTTTCCATTGAAAGAGCATCAGTAAGAGTTACGATCAAATCCACAGGTGGTACCAGTTTTCCCAGGCCTTATTTAGGATTCTCTTCTCTTTAATACTTTAAATAAAAGTATTTCTTGCAATGGCAAATCAGAAAACATCTGGGAGCATATGGTCTCCCAAAAGTATGTTAAGAAAATGCAACTAAGCATCATGAACCGTATCAGGGCAGATATGTGCAGTTTGTGGATAACACAAGGAGTTTGACATATGAAATGGGAGAACTACATGGTAAACGTGAGAGTTTGGAGTTATGCTCATGCAGAGCTCAATAGTTTGCAGAAAAGGGTGATGAGAGTGTGAATTCTTGTATTCTGGAAAGATTTCACAAGAACTGTGAGCCCCAATATTTGTTACAGCAGTTTCTGCCAAAGGTTTGTTTTGTTTTTTTCAGTTGTTTCATTATTCTCAGACAAATCTTCGTAATGAACACTATGTGGTTGGTTGTTGCTGATTTTATAAAAGGGGAGAAATGGCTTGAGATCACATGTGGAATCGTTCCTCAGTCAGCTACAACTGAGTAAATAAGCTATACTAGTAGACTCGGGAATTAGACAGATGCCTTTTTCACAAGTAAAAGATGCTTTATCTTTATGCTTTATTTTTTTTTTTTGGTCCTTACAAGTAGTATTGATGAGGGCTCTGGTATGCAACAAGGACTTTATAATAACTTTTTCACTGCCGAAGTTGTAAAAGCAGTAAGATGGACTTACAAAAATCACTTTTCACTCTAATTTAGATAGGTTGCTGGAATATTGCTTACTCTATTTTCCAGATCTTCTGCCAAGAACAAACTTTCCAAACGAGTATAGATGTGGAGCAGAGTATTTCAAAAGGTAATAAACAAAAAATTAAATCAATGCTGTTTCAAACAAACAGCAAAAAAAAAAGAACAGAAATTTATTATTTAAATACCATATTCCTAAAAATATGAACACACTATTTGGTATATGAAAATAATGTTATCAGGGAAACCAACAGGAAATATGTTGAGAAGGTATAGGCAGGTACTAGAAGAGATGGAGTTTCATTGCACAGTATTCATGATGAGTTTGGGCAGCCAAGACGCAATGGAATTTCAGAGGTTACTTCATTCCCAACAGAGTAAGGCTTTTCCCTGTTCATTCGAAAAGCTGTTTTAGCTTGAGACCCACCAGGATTTAGAAGCAAGTCATATTAACACACACATCTTGGAAGAGAACTTAATTTCCTATGTACACTAGCAAGACGTCTAGCATGCACTGATAGGACTGGGACTGGAAGCTAAAGCGTTTGTAACTTTTCTGTTGTACAATATGAGTGTATGAGAAGGAGTTGCTCATTGCTTTGAGTAGATGGAAAACTCACTCGAGACATGAGAGACTGTATCTTCCAGTCCCTGGCAGGCATGAACCCTTTCTGAATTCCTGC
>NW_010406357.1:0-7230 GCF_000710305.1 Buceros rhinoceros silvestris | reverse complement strand
TGCTGCTAATTCTGACCCAAGTTGAGGTAAACAGTTTCCATAGCATGTGAAGACCTCAACTAAGAACCCTATATCATAGTTAGGCATATGTGTCTATCGTAGTTCATTCATTTCGCAGTCGGCTTTTTGTATAATAACTTTAGTGATTAATTACAAGAAAATTAACAAGAACGCAGAAAGATACCACAAGATTCTGCTGTCTTAGATGATGATTACCTACAAGGAAATACTGTTCTATTGCTGCGATCTTCCTTTTGTCCCATGGGCTTCTGGACTAGGCTCCAGAGGCTTGTTCCAGCAGCACAAATGAGGGCACTGCCATCCCAGACTCTTCCTAGCACTGCCTCCATGCACTCCTACAGACTGTGCTGATATTACATTCATAGCCTTGTGTTCACTCACTGATAGCACCTATCATGAGCACAACCAAATTAAGTGTTGATTGCAAAATGTGTAATGTGCTTTACCGAATCTTCTGGTCCCTTGATTGCCGCAAAGTGTATTTCTAGGTGAGGCAATTCTGGTGATAAGTGGTGAGAAAAATGAGTGATAACAATTGTTTAGATATCTCATTCATGGTGAAAAAGCTTTGCTGAAGATGAAGTATTTTAGTTTTGACTCTCAATTAGTCTCATTTCCTCAAAAACTCATTCTGCTATTGAACTTCTTGCCCAAGTTTATTTTTACTCAGGACTCATTATGGAGTCTAGACCACTGCAACAAGTGCTAAAAAAGTAAACCACCTGAACTTTATGAAAACCTGCTTTGTGTTTGTCGAATTGAAAATTCTCCTTCTTTCACTTAAATTTTGTCTTTTGAATGGTGATGTTCCCTCAACAATAGGAATAACTAAGATGGTTCTCTCATCCTGCCAGAGATTCAGGATTTCTTTACAGTCTGTACTAATTATATGGTGCAGTCTGTTATGAGGAGATAAAAATGCAAAGCAAAGGGAAAACAAGTGAGTCTTTAATTTGACTTGAGAGACTAAAAAAGTGGTGACATACTGTCAGATTTGTTAAGAGAATACTTTACTGAAAGTGATAACTAGCTGAATTAATAGCCATCCAGTATTGCCTATTTAGACAACAGTAAGGAGGAAAAAAAAAAAAGTATTAGCAAGAGGTGATTGATCATGAATAATTTAACTGGCACATGAGAGGGAACATATAAATTCACATTCCATTCCTACATAGCTTGGTGATTCAAAATTTTTACTGATATTAAGGAAATTTCTGCATGAGTTAGAATTGCAGAAATGAGATTTTTGGATTTTTTCTTCCTTCCAAAACCTTCCACTTCTTTTGAACCATGAAGAATACTCTCTGTGGTCTTTTTTTTTTTTTTTTTTTTTTTTTTTTTTTTTTTTTTTTTGGTCCTTTAGACACAGATTACCATTTTCTCTTTACAAGATGCAATTTAGAGTGAAACATGGAATGACTGCTATTTCTTCAATAGGTCTGTGAATACCGTTGACAAAAATATTCACTTGGTCATCATTCAATGACAGAATAGAGCTTTTCTATTTAATTCCTTGAAAAGTGCCTTGGAACAATACAATGATTTTTTTTCACTTAAATATACTGGGGATGGATCAATCAGTTGGTCAAGCCCATAGTTGACTTCGCCACTGCATTTTGTTGACAGAAAAACAGGAATGAGCAACAGTAAGAACCATTATCTAGTTCTGTGTTTTAAAATGTATCCTAAGAAGTTGGTGCATCTTTTGGATTAACTTTCTGCAATAGCTGCTCTAAGGAAATAAAGACTTGGGCAATTATAGAAGGTAAAATCATGCCTGAAAAGAAAAGTAATAAAATCAAAGTTTGGCCAATGCTCTCCACCCTAATTGATTTGAATTTCTGCAACTTTAAAATTTTCAGTGTGAGAAAATAACTTAAATCTAAAGAGGTAAACCGGGGCAGTTGGTAGCAATAGATTATAAAATTAAATAGAAAATATTTGATTTAAAATCAGCATACATTAAAGGCAACAGGACATTTGCAGTCATGACTGCAAAATTTACGTTGCAAAACATAGATGTAAATGAAGTAAAACATTTTCCAAAGGAGTTTAAATTTTAATGTAGCCACTGGGTTACAGGCAAGCTAGTTCACAACGTATAGTGAGAATTTGTAAGGAGAAAAAGTAGTTGTGCAAGTATACTGTACTACTGATCATGCACTTCATCTGAGTACATAATTTAATGATGGGCTGCTAGTGCAGTTTGTTAGTGAGGTTTTGTTAAGCACATGCAGTTTAGGCTGCTGTGTAGTTTTCCATTTGCTACAGGATTCACTAGGGATAGTGAATCAGGATAGTGGCACAAAATAAAGAGGGAGCTGTGGTTCTAAGCTAGCGTGAGGGAAATACTAAGAGATTTTGTTGTTTTTCTTATTCCATTTACCAGTGAAAAATACAGGTCACAGTTCTTCTCCATGTGACCTCTAGTAGTGAGTAGATGCAATAGGTGCAACGAAGGGGAGGAAGACATGCCCTCTGTGCCTTTTGCTGTACTTCGGTGGTAAATTAGCGGCTTGCATTCTCACTCAGTATCTGCAGCACCAGAAGCCTTGGCAAGAGATGGGAAATAACATGGTTTAAAAAGAGTACTTATGTATTGGTTTTGTAGAAGCTGGGGTAGAAAAAGCACTAGGAGAGAGAAAAGAAGTATTAATCATCTTTTACAGGCAAATTCATTTCTACTCTCTCTTCATTCAGGCCCAGTTCATGCATATTTAGCTTATGTTTGTGGAGACATAGAACTTATTATTGATCCCTACAAGCTTCTACTCACAGCTGCACAGTCTCATCGGTGTTAATTCTTCTTTTTGTGTTTGTTTACGTTTTTTTCTTGCAAAAGAGGTGGTTTGAGTTTTGGGAGGTTTTTTGTGGAGATTTTGGGGTAGATTTTTATTTTAATGCATCGGTCATTTGGTTAACAAAAGGATAATGCAGTGTTTTCTTCTCAGCCTACAGTTTGCAGCCTTCTCCTGATATTACTGCAGACATAGGGGAAAAAATAAAAGGATAAAATGCATATGTAAAGTGGGTTCCTTATATACACATCTCCCCCACAAAAAACCATTTTTCCTCCCTCAGCTCCACAGTGTATCCCCACTCCAACCAAACACACGGGTTTCTTTAGGACCTCCTTTTGCTCTGGACTCACATATGTCCAGTAACCTCCTCCCTCATAACGCTTCTCCTCCTCTCCATCAGTACAGGTCCTTGAGCAGCAACAGTCAAGCTGTAACTCCAACTCATTGACCCTTTCCTTCTTCTGAATCCTACTCAAGACTTCCTTCTTCCTCTGGCCTTGTATCTATTCCCCTCACCCCCAAATAATCTGATATAAATCCCCAAGGTTGCTCCTTATTGTTTCCAATTTCATCTGTTTAGTCACACCAGCTCTTTTCACTCATCTGTGCTTCTGATTCTTTATTGCTGATACCAATGGACAAAATGGAGCTTCATTACTAGCAGGCAAGAACCACAGAGAAACAGCTCCCCCAAATGGTGCAATAAACCTGAAAAATACATACTCACACACTCAAATATACATACTTACATCTTTGTCTGCAAACATTAATGCTAGAAATACGACCTCATTTTTCAAGGTCTAATATTTTGCATACTTATGGAGTTAGATTAGCAATTCATAATCATAATGGAATGCAAAGCTCATACTGCTTGTTCTTTCAAAGTAAGGAAACTGCCACAGATGCTGAGTTTACTGCTTCTTCAGACTTGTTCATATGGAGCCAGGGGGTGAGCACGAGAGGCACAATCTGATTAAAAAACATGCAGGAACTCTTAAGATTCTGGGGCCCGAAGTCTTTCCCTGAGGAAAAAGACCTGCAATGCTGCTAATCTCAGTATCATATTGTTGTCAGAAGAGCTTTCAGAAAAAGACATCATACTGCAATCCCAGAATATCTAATAATACCCATGAAGACACTCTGTAAGAGACAATAAAATGCTTTGGAGCTCCCAATGTCCCACTTAGCTACCTCCTTATTATAATCAGATAGTTACTAGATTTCTTCTTTCTTTAAAGGGTTAAAATGGCTAATATCCTAACAGTGAAGCAAGCTCTTCCTCTTGCAAAATTCATTTCTTGGAGCAAACTTTTTAGTGCTGCATGAGAGAATTTTACACGAGAAAAATATGCCTCTGCTTTTACTTTATATCACATTCTGATGTGATGCGTTCTGCTATCTATATGGCTTACATTTTTAAAACATCAAGAGTCTTTGTTTTAATGGCTTAACGAAGCTCTTTTTCAAGGCTAAAGCTTGCATGTTTCATGACTTCTTGCTCCATTATTTCATGCTTTCTTAGATGAAAGTAAAGCTGTTTGGCCAAAAAACGTGGAAAGTCTGTTTGGATAGATACTCTGTTTCTTGCTTTGTTCTTTTGTTCATCGTCAGTAGAAGAAAATAGTTAATAGCCCTGAACTTTGCAACCTCTGAAGGATGAAACTATGTGGTTCGTGTAACTCTTCAGCACTGGAGTCATTCTTCTTTTCTCTGCTACCAAGGGCAGTCATTACAGCTCCTCCCCATCTCTTTCTCTGTCTTCACTACATCTTTCTTAAACTGTCAAGAATGTTTGAAAGCAATATAGTTCTCCTTTTTTCTGACTTCAAAGTTTGGTAGTAGATTGATAACAGACTTCTTATTGATCTCCTCTGCACCAACACAATTCTTGCTTCTTTGTAAGTGTGACACCAGAGAATACAGTATAGTGACAGACAGTTAACCAATATATTACTTCTTTCATCCTTGTAATGAGGACTGGGGAACAGGAGTTACCTTTATAAGCCAAACTTTTTAAGCAGGGGGATAACATCTTCAAATGTGCCAGAAGTCGAGAATTTGTCTTTTTTTTCTTTTCCTCAGACACTGAATTAGATAGCTGATTTCTCAGAGTTATGATACCTGCAATTTCTCTTCAGTTCAGTGCTTTATGGTGTTCTATGGGCTTGATTGAAAGTAATGGATTTTATTTGCATAGTTCCTGAATTGTTTCCATATGGAAAAGGCTGATAAGTTATTATTTCATCACAGATTTTTCCATAATCAAAGTGCATATATGAACATATATTATCTTTCTTCTCTGGTTGTCCTTTTAAATGATAAGTCTGTCTGGCTATGAAAGACCTGGAATATTCATAAATATTTACAAATAGACCTTTCTAGGACTTTTTTTAGAAAGGCCTCGGAAAACAGCAGTCCTAGATATGCTCAATAAAACTAACATTCATCACTATGGTTGCACGACAAATTATTCAGTACTAAAAAAGGGGCTACTCAAGGCCATAAAACATCAAAAAGGTAGAAAGGACCAAGACAGACATGTATGATTTATGGTGATTCGTGACAGCTAGGTTGCCCTTGAGCAGTGCTCCCTCATGCAGCCAGCATTTATGTAGCTAATTATCTTTATGAAGGTAATTATTTTCACAAGGATGAACTGTTCTTGAACGATTCCTCTAGTATTGGATATGCAACACTTTTCTTCAGGTCTTGACATAAAGGTCTTCATTTGCAATTATTCATCTCTTCAATAAATAAATATGTATATGGTTGTGATATAAACCATATATACATATGCATTTTTTTTTAACTGGGAGTGAAGTAAGAATAGTCTCATTTTGTTCTGACATGTCTTATAACTAATTTAGAAAACTCAGAGTATTTCACAACTTCATTAAAGAACTTGGCAATAATAATATATTCACTGTCTATAATAATGAGAGAAACAGTAGTAATAATTATTATGATGTCACTGCTTGGGTGAGACTCAGATTGATCCCACTTGATAGCTTTTTCTGAGAAATCAACATCAGAGTTGAGAAAGGAAGATCAAAAATATTTGCATTCTTTGTCTGTCTTCCAAATTGAGGCAATCACAGCAGCAATAATTCAGTGTCCTAACTGACAGATTGAAAAGCCGTATTCCAGTATGCTCTCTTTATTCCTTCTTTTGTCATCTTACTTTTGTCTTCTCTTCCCTTATTCTTTCCAATACTTTCAATTATTTATTGCACAGTGGAGCAGTTTCATTAGGAGGAAGAAAAGGTGGTGAGTCAGAGGAGGACACTCTGTGGCAGGCATGTGAAGGAATCTCTTTAGGTGGAGAGGGAATGTGAGTCAGTCTTCCTGATATCCCGCTCCCACTAGTGAGTGATCTAGCTACTAAGCGATTATGCAAAAGGAAAATTCACATATGTAAATCTCTGGAATGTTTGTAACATGGATGCTGTGAGGAAATTTATCAGACAAATCCATGCAAGGTGTGTATTAAAATAATACCTAGTTTTACCTGATTTGTTGATTTGGAATCACCTATGTGCTGAGTGGTTTATTCTATTCAAGTCTGAGTCACTAGTCTGCATCAACAGTTTTTAGCAAAGCTGAATGTAGCAAGCAGTAGTGCCCATATTGGCTAGGCATTGCCTTAGGTAAAGTGACAGTGAAGTGGGAGTTTCCCATTTCATATCTTTTAACATTGGCCATTAGATCGTGATTTCAATTCTTTTTAAACATCTAAGTCCTCTACGAACATGAACATACGCGTCTCCAGTTAACACTTTGAGGCAGACTACAGGCTAACCACACATTAGAGGTTTACAGTCATAGTATCTGTTGAACACAATGGAAATCGAAGCGATGTGAGCCACCTGCAAAAATACATACCATGAAAAGATTCCTTGTCTACACTGAGGCAGGAAGCAGAAGACTTCACAAAAGGACTCCTCATACAAAACATGGGATTATGAAACTGGTAACCTGCTAGAAGCAGCCACCACTTCAGTTTTGACACGGTGAGTTTATTGGCATCTCACAGAATTAATCTTTTTATATCTCTTTTTCTATTGAAACATTCATTAATCTTCTCTGATTAGAAATTAATTCCTAGAAATATTCTCTTTTCATTGATTATGAATTAATTTATGAAATTTCAGGCAAGTGAGAACAGTTTCTGCATAATGTCATTAATCTTAACAATAAAATCTTGACCAAGCCTCAGTTATGTTTTTTTTACGGACTGTCTGAACTTCTTGAATATCATTGTATGGGGATTTGTAAATTTACCTATGAGCCTACAGTTAGAAGCAATAAGTCCTAGGACTTACTATCATATGTAATAAAACCTGAAAAATTTTAATCTCTTCTATGTAAGTAACAAAATGTATAAATTAATTATAAATGTATAAATTAA
>NW_010406356.1:28082-90899 GCF_000710305.1 Buceros rhinoceros silvestris | reverse complement strand
GTGAGCCTTTCCCTGCACACCGAATGCACACACCGGTGCCGGCGTGTTTATGCGAGCGGAGAACGTACATTATTGTCCTGCTAAATACGAGCCCACGCAAGTAACTGAGGTTTAGGAAGGGCTCATGCCTGGTATAAAAGGCAGGCAGTCGTACAAAGACCCCTTTGAAACCATCAGAGGAGGAAAATGGTTGGGAACGTAGACAATAAAATCAGGTTTAAACCAGTTCCTTTAAAGTTAGTTTCATTCTGTAGCGAAATAGTTCCGTGAAAGAATGGCATTGTGAAATGATAGGTTGTTCCCTCACATTTCTTTTCAGGAGAGCAAGCCCGTATCACAATGGAAGCAGGAAGAATTACTGACAAATCCAGAGTTGATCTGTTCTAAATACCAATGTTGAACTGTATCTAAGGGAAAACGGGGGAGATAATTCAAGATGCGGAAGGTCTATTTATAGAAGGACTATATAAACTGTAGGATACATACACAAAGTTGAATTAAATATGCATGATTAGGAAAGGAGTTTAGCAGGAGAAGGTGTAATCATTATATAGCATTACAGCGGGAACAGATGAGCTTGCAAGACTTTCCAGAGAGAAGATGAGAAGAATTTTTAAGATACATATTCTTTCTGGTGCTCAAGGCTCCTTTCTATTTTTGTCTTTTGCGTATTACGTTAGCATTTACATCAGTCAAATTCACCAGCTGAGGATTAGCAGTAGATGTTAGTCTGAATATGAAATCAAAATGAATATGGGATTTTGCTGCAAATAGATTTTTCTTACAAGTTTTAACACTTACAAAGGCAGAATTGGCTTCAATTTGACAGTCAGCCATATTCGCATGTGTTTGTTTTTACCTGAATTCCATCCAAAAAAAAAAAAAAAGCTTGCAAGCCATTTCTTCTTACTAAATATAACAACCTAGCTGAAATAGAATTTGGTTTGTGTACTCTGTTTAAAACAAAACAGCAAACAGAAAAACTTGAAAACAAAGTGCTGAGATGAGAAGATGGGTTGACTACTGGAAAAAACCTGTTTTTTATTCCTAGATCAATATGATGCACTCTCAACATCTAGTACAAGGTAAAAGGATCCCTTGTATAACACTTACAGCAATTCAGCCATAGCTCACTGAGAGAATCTTTTCCTGGCATCTCAAGACGTTAATGAGAGTATAAGAAATAATGGAACCAGTCGGGTTAAGGAGAACAGTGGTTTCTTCTAGAATCATAATATACTATCTGACAGCTTTGAGAGCAGAGGAGGGACATTTGCTTTATAATTCAGGAAGGTTGAGAGATGTGTTTCAACTTTTATATTTTTGATCCATTATTGCAGTTAATTTTTAAGTGCAAGATTATATGTGTGATTTGTTGGTACTATACTTGGGAGGAACTTTTCCCATTGTGTGTTGATTTCCAAAGTGCATCACAGAAAAGCTTGATTGGAAAAAATATGTCTAGAAACTTTATGAAGTCTGTTTTGAATCAGTTTCTGAGACAGTCTTCCAGAAAATAAGGCTCTATAACAGTTACAAATAAGTGTAATTTTTTTTTTTCCCCCAGTGGTTTTATTACAGGAACTTGAACGTTATGTTAAATTCTAGACTAGACAAACTTGTAAACTTAAATCCTGAGAACTAAGAATTGTGGTTGCATAAACTTAACCTGCATTGTCTTGCCAATGTGTGTAAACCTGAGGCTAAGGGATATCCAGGAGATTTCCTGTTGATTCGCTCTGTGATCTGCATTTTTAGACCATCAATAAACACTCCACTTTTAGTTCTTGATTTTGTGAATATGTGTTCACCGGAAACTTCCTGAGTGTATCTTCTGGCTAACTGAAATTCTCTTTACATCTTAATTAGTAGTCATGAGGAAAGAACAGCTATTTCTAAGCACTGCAGAGGGGATGTTCAGCCTTGCAAGAGCAGTAATATTCTTGGGCATAACCTGTCCATGCTGAACTGGCAGAATTATTTGTATTAATTATTTTTTCACTCTCCAGTCCAGAACTGAATACGTTGTTGTGTTACTAATACATGTGGTTGAGAAGTGCTGGAAAATATTTGAAATGTAGCTCATGAGCAAAAAACTATGTCTAAGGCATAAATCTGGATACTTACTTTAATTCGACCTCAAGAAAATCCCCACAGCACAGAAGTAAAATGAGAGTATGCTGCCTGATTACTGCCGTTATTTCAGAGATTTTTTTTCCTGCAACACTCAGATGATGGCACCATCTCTTTGTCCTGTGTTTTCAAACATGGCACTATGTTATACAACATGCTTTAACAGAATGTGTTCTGTGGATATAAGTGAATGAAAGATAAAGCGAAGCACCAGCTTTGTGGCTTCGCTCTTTGTTATTAGGTGTGCAGGAACAAAGGTACCCCAGTGCAATCGGAGCTTTCTGCCAGTATTTTTGGGGAGCAGGACTGAATATAGCATACTGCTTTTATGTGTTTTCTTGTTTTAACTAGGGTAAGTCCAATGGCCGTTTCTATTTTGGTCCATAGCCAGACTTTCTGACTTCTTTTTGTTTCCATGATTTTTGGATTTTACTTTTTAAGAAAGTTTTATGTGAGTAGTAGAAATCTGAGTCTGTAATGGTTTAGAAATGGGCCACATGAGTTCAGGTTAATGCACTGCACGTGTATAGCATACACTAAGTGTGTATGTGTATGAGGATGTTAAATGAGAGATACTAGAGCAATCTGCACAAGACCGGGCAGTGCACTTTATGATGTTTTTTAGACCTTTTGCTTTAATGGGAAAAGACTCAGTTGATAGTTGTACCTTATTTGGTTGTGAAAACCAATGGAATAAAACCATCATTCAACTTCAGTTATATTTTAGCAAAGCCAGTACGGGTCTGCAAATTAAAAGGACACTTTCAAAACTAAGTTAGTTAAGAAAAAGCAGCAATCCTGGTTTAGTATTAACAGAAAAGACTTGGTAATTAGAAAAAAAAAAAATTCATCCTGGATTTGAAAATTTTCTGAGTCTTCTGCTATATCCAAGGGGTGTTGTATACTGGTGCACAAAGCCAGGAAAATGGAACATGGTAAAAATGAAAGTGAAACTGAAGAGGCCTATTTTCTTGGTGTCCCATCAAGAGGTACATGATAGGATAATGAGGAAGACACAGTTTATTGAAACAGGTAATAGACTTAAAAAAATATTGTTAAACCACGATTCTCTTTCAGAGATTAATACCTTAATTGGTCATTCAACACAGTAACTTTGAAAAGGAGACTGATAGCAGTCTCTTCTGGCAAAAAAAGCATAGTTTAACCTGGGTACCAACCATTACCTCATGCCCCAGAGCAAAATATCTAAATAGTGGTACAATAGAGCACAGCAATATGAGTTCAAAGCACATGCAGAAAATGGGCAAGATGTTATTTGTATACGTTAATCTAGAAGACAAACTTGTGTGCAAATTGTTGGTTACAGTTACAGCTGTGATGAGTTAATGCATTTTAGTGCTTTATACATAAGACGGGATTTTCAAAAATGCAGTTGTGTTCAGGAGAAAATGTCAGTGGTTCTAGCAATGTGTTCTGTAGGAAGAGGGCAGGGAGTTCTCAGCTGGTCAAATGTTGATGTGGTCTAAGCAGAAATGTAAAAGTGCAGGGTTTGCATTGGAATGAGAATGGGGTCATCCACCCTTTGTACTCATCATCAGGGAAGCAGAACCTTCTTCCAGAGAGACCATAGGAAATCAATGAGTACACTTTGCTAGTGTAGAGATAAATGTGTACTGCAGAAGGGTATTAAATATAAAAGGGCAGCAGTAAAATGATTTACTACATGAAGCAGTGGAACTTTCTTTTGGTCACCTAAAAGGCAATTTTCAATTTTTGATAACATAATTGTATTTTTTAGATACAAATAACTGAAAAAAAGCTGTCAAATCAGCTATTTTACAGGGTTTTGAGGTATATAATGTAAGCTAGGAGAGGCTTGTTTAAAAATGTCAGCTTATTTACAAACACATGCATGTTTTTTAATATATTATCTGGCATTTATCATTTAGATTATAATAATCTGATCTGACTTACTGAAAGTTAATGGGTTTTTAAATGTTTTTTCCCGAGGCAGTGTGGATGCTTGTGATCCAGTTTGTCTCGCCATGACCAGAAGGTATCACTGAGGGATACCAGCACAACGGATGCACATAGGAGAGAACCTGACGTACATTTAGGTGTAGAGGCTTAATGAAATGTGGGAGAGCAGGTGCACAGTCCTAATGTGTCGATCGGTGGGTTTTTTTTGTTTCCTCTGATGTGTCTGTTTGCTGTGTGAGCAAGTCTCCTTGTACATTTAAAAACTATAGGACTGCAAAATTGCTAAAAAGGACAGAAACCAAATAATTCTACAGTATTTTTTGTCTTAGACTCTGTTCTTTACAAGTGGTAGTTGAGATTCCCCTTCTGCTAAGTAGCTGTGTGTTGTTGTCTGTACTCTAAAGGTACAATTAAGGTGAAGAGAGATTAATGGCAGAGTGACACTTGCTCTGAATATGGCACTTGTGACATTGCGGTCCTAATTTTGGAAGGAGAAATTGGGCATTCTTGGTTCCATATGAACTCTCTGGGACCTGAAATGAGGAGAGGTGTGTCACACTGGCACCTGCTGTGCTTTGGTTAGTCTGGTAGACTGGTCTTGCTGCAAATGAACAAAATAGAACTAAACTGGGAGTCGTGTTCCAGGAGTAGTACTAGTGCATTTGAGCCACAAATTGACATTCAGCTAATGAGTTCAGACCAGAGCTAGGATGAAATGAAATAATCAAACCACACCCTGAAGTGAGAGGTGCAAAGCATATAGTGTAGACATCAGATGGTCAGCACCAGCGGTCTGGCTCCTCCAGCCTTACAGTTCTGTATTACTTGCTCATGTAGACAGCCTCTGCACATAGTCGAGTTTACCTAGCAGAGAGCATGTAAGAGCCTGTGTTTGGGAGGCTGTTTGGAAACTCCTGGGTAGAACGGTCACTTGACATGCATCCTTATGATGCAATCATAAGACCATTATTCTTTCTCTCAAAAAGGGGTAGTTTGTGTTGGAATGGAGAGAAAAGGTTCATTTCACCACTTGTAACGGAACACGTGAGCGAGTAAGAGGCACTGGTACTTTGGCTCACAAAAGCCCTCCACATTTTTAACCCATTTTATTATTTGTGAGAGCAGTTTAGTTCCTAATGTTAACAATGAGTGATTACGATTCTGTACTTCCGTTTACAGCATAAATTAGCATTTTGTTTTCCATTACAGCTTTTGAATGAGGAATTATAATGTATAATTTGCTGCAAATAGATGTTATCATCTCTTTGGATGTGAACAACCACATAAACTTGAGCAAATGATAAAAATGGAATCAATTACTTCTCAAATGGAAGCAGTTTACAAACCTTCCCATACCAAATGGCAATAGTAGCTGGTTATTATAATAAATAATTAGGTTTTTTTTTTAAACAATGTTTATTGAATTCCATTGACAATTTAGTAATTGTTTATAGAATATTTAACCACCCCCTCGCAAAATACATGCCACATAATATATGCGTTTTTTAAACTGCAGATTGCCTCTGTGGTCCTTGTGTGAAGCCGAACTCATGTATATTCACCTGTACAAATGTTCCAGAAGGGGAGCACTGAGCGACAAATCACAGTGATGATGATGATTAGGGAGCTTCACAGTATTCTGGAATTAGTAGATCAAGATTGAAATTGTAGAGGAGAGAAGGATGAAGAGTATGTGTTGTGGGCTGTAACCAAAGCCTGCCGAAGGTGATCTGAATTTTTCTGCTACTTTTGAATTTATGATCTAGGTCTTGGTTATTAGAAAGATAAAAAGAGGAAGAGACATTATTATAGTTGCTTAGATGAGGGAATGTCTTTTCTGAAGGGAAAGGTGATACCTTGTACTTTAATGAGTTTACTAGTTTGACTATCATGAAACAAGTTTTCACTGGCAGTTGCTATGATATGTTTCTGAGGTATTTGTGCTTGGAAAAATACCAGTCCATGGAAAAACACCGGTCTAAAATGAATGTGAGAAACAGTCCAGAATCCCACTCCTTCTTTTCCCCTTGCAGAGACTTGCTTCATAGCACTGGAGGACATAATCCAAGCATCATTTCCAACCCCTTCCTTTCAAGGAGCCCATCAAAATTCTGATGATTTTATCCACACTAGTTTGTGGATCCGTTTGGTCTTCTAAAGCTTTGACCATAAGGCCACCACCTACATCACCTCCTGTCAACCTGAATTCACTAGCCTTTTTCTTACAGTCTTCCTTGGTAACCCCGTTGCATCCATCCATCCATTCTGTATGCAGTATAAGCCCTTGTTGAACATACTGTCATGATTGCCTCCAAATTCTGCCTCTCTTAATTAAAAATACAAATCAAAGTCCATACTTTGCCTCATTTAGTGCTTTAGATTTCAGACTTCTTGTTGTCCTTTTAAAGCCTTTGCATAGTTTAGCTTTTTCCTGTTTACTGTTACCACCACCTCGTTCTGTTTGCCGTTGATGCTGGATTTGATGCTTGCTGGGTTGCTTGTCCTAACCAGCACTTTTTTGCTATCCCCACACTTTTCCCTTTTACTTAGTGGAGTCATGAGCCTGTTGAGGGAGACCATGGAAGCTTTCCTTTACCCGGCCTCTTGAAAACCATCATTGTCTAATTATTTAAAATGGATAAACTTATTTTGTGCTTGGAAAACTGTGGAACAAGTTGACCAAAACCCAGCCATCACCCTGACTGCCGCATTTCACTGTGTTCATCTTCTTGTTTCTTTGGATGGGTATCTGCTGCCATGCTTTGATCAGTTTCTAGATTAGATAAACAGTAGCTTTTTATTCTAATAATTAAAAAAAAGAGTAATGATGCCTTTTCTCGTTTGCTCTGCTCTAACAAACATTACAAGTGAAGCAATTAAGGGGGAGGAAAAAGAATGATAAAATGGGTATAGCATAACTCACAATTCAGGATGATGTATTCAGCCTTAGACCCTTCTTTTGGGACTGTGGAGCTGATTGCTTAGGATGGAGCTTTTTTGTAATTTTATTGTTGAGGCAGCTGTTACTTTTTTTCTCATTTTGGTTAATAGTCTGATTGTTTGGCTTTTTTTTTTTCTTTAACTTTCTGAACAAACCGTCTTGGGCTGGGGCAGGAGGTGAATGTTATGATACTGTGCATTTGCAGTGAAGCTTTCTGAAGCTTAGAATGGGTATCTGTTGTAGTAATGATTCCTGAAGGACTGCTGGAATTTAGTTTTACAGATATGTGTGTGGCTTCATAAAGTATATCCCCAGTTGTCCTGAGGTCCCTGATCTGAGCAATTCACAATGTCAGGGATGTATTTTGATTGTAAAAGCTCATTTCAAGAAGATAACTCACTTCAACCATTTCTTTTCAACTTTTTTCTAGAGTCAAGCAGCACATTGTGACTTGATGTATCTGCTAAACTTTGACTTTTTATTAATGAGGCTTCTTACTATATCTGTCTGCTACCTCTATATGCTCATAGTTTTCTTGGGCCGTGATCCAGCAGACCACTTAATTGCTTAGCTGTAAACACTTGAAGTCAAAGGAACTGCTTACAGGTTTAAAATGAGCGTGTTGGATTGGGGCCTTAGACAGCTATATCCTAAGGACAGAGAACTTTGCTTCCTTCCTGTTTGTCAACTACTTGCCATCCTTCCAGTACATCAGAATTATTGATGATAATTATGGCGGTGGGAGCAAAAAAACAATGAGGACATCAAGGAAACCCGGTAGTGTTTCCAGTGTTTACAGTATTGTTCACTGGCTGTTCAGTCTCTTACTTTATGAGTCCTCCTCTTCTCCTGTGCAGAAAGCCTTATGATGAAATGAATAGGTAGTGCACTAAAATGCAAAATTATGTGCAATGACAGAAAGCCATGCGTGAAAGAAATTTAAGGACAGGTAACTCCTTTTGCAGCGTAACCAAAGTTTAAAATAATAATAATTTAAAAAATGGCTGAAAACCTGTAATAGAAAAAAAAAGATTGTACGTAGGACATTCACACACTTAAATATTTAAGCCCTGTGAAACAATGAGTAAATGAGCTACTGACCAAATAAATTGGCAAACCAAAAGTAAGGTTGCACTTCTAGCCTTTTTTATTTTCATCCAAAAGACTGTTAATTGCTGGAGGATTAAAATGATTCATATTCAAGTGATAACAGTGTGCAGAAGCTTGGATGCTCCAGTTATACAAGAAACAGTGAAAGGAATACTTTTCTCTTTGTGTGATGTCAAAGCCAAAAGGAGGGGGGAAAAAAAAAGGGAGGGGTTGTGGGTCCTTGATGTCACTTTCAGAATAAAAATAATGCTGTAAAAGAAATAGCATAATCTTTTTCTATTTATCTAAGTCCTTTTTTTTCTAAAGAGTTAGGGCAGCATTGTTAATTGATTTTTCTGACACTCATAGTAACAGTCATATTAAAAATGATTTACAAAGGATTTTTTTTTTCCCCAGAAGCTGAGCCCTGCAGAATCTGTTGTAGAAAAGTGGGTAGAGAGTGGATTATTGCACATCACTGTTCTCACATAATTGTAATCTGCTTGATTGGTAAAATGCATGTTGTGCTTTGCATTGTCCATTTTTAACCAGTAGTGTCTTCCCGATAAGATTTGCTGGTTTAGTAGTAATAGCATCAGGATATCTCATGCCCTTTCAGTATAAATAAAGGTTGTCCTAACAGCTGCTCAGATTGTGCTGGCATAGTAGCTGTCTTCGCTGGAGTGCCAGTTTTTGGCTAGAATGTTTTAACACACTGGAGCTTTTCTCTGGTTACCAGTGGTTGAATCATTTCCAGCTGTGAAAGCAGATGTGTGGCTTTTTTTGGAAAGTAAAGTAAATTGGGGGAGGTTTATGAATTGGTTCTCTTTTTTTTTTTTAATACGGGGTTAGAAGATTCCTTTAGAAAAGAAGTAGTTTTTTATGAACATGAAGTTGGTCAGCTTATGAACATACACAGAATTATATGGAAAAATTTGGGCATACCTATGACAAAAAGAGCCTGCTCATTATGTCATTGCCTCTTAAAACCATGTTACAAATGAAAAGAAATACTTATTATTTACATTGATAACTAACAAAGTTGAGACAAAACAAAGCTGAGCTAAAAGTGACTAGTTTATTTTCGTGCATATTGTGTATCAATATTGCTATTTGGCCATTTTGTATGGCAGCTGACAACCTTTTCAAATCTAGATGGGCTGACACTTCACACGTCTCATTAGTTTTTTCACTTTCTTAATTTTTGGCTTTTGTCTTTGAAAGATATTCTCTAGGTGAAAACTCGAGAATATTTCCCGTGTTTCAGATACAAATCACTATGCTAAACACAAAAGGGAAAAGAGTATGTTTAACACTGATGTTTATTTTTAAGTCTGCTGGCAGGCACAACACAGTTATTACGGAAAAGGGAACTTCTTGTGTGAAGAAACTCTTAGTTTTATGATATCTTTACTCTTTTTGTTCTTGATTTTTACATAAAAAAAAGGCAAAGGATGAAAAAACCCCAAACCTGCAGCAACTCATTTAATTTTTGTTACTCTTGTTGCAAAGTGTCATATGAAACGGAAGACTATTCATTAGAGCATCCTGAAACAAGGATCTTTTTCCTTGGGTTGAGAGTCTCGACGAAGACCTTTACCTGTTTGGAAGAATGTGTTGCCTATGTGGGATTTGCAGAGAACGAGGAGATGATGTTCTTCTGTTCTAGAAGCACAGGAAGCTGGGCAGTAGCTCTTTGTGTAAGGGGAATTAATCGCTACTTAAGCAGAATGACTCTGGCTTTGGATTAGTAGTTGCCCAGGATGAAGAATAGATGTAGCAGTGCAAGTTTCTAAGGCGTTACCGTGTTAGGTTCCTATTTCTGGGTATAATTTTGCCAGATATTAATTATACGAACTGTTTTTTACCCCTATAGTATGTCTCAAGCTAGCATTTAGGTTTTGTTAAATGCAGATACCAGTAAATGTGATTTTACTGTCTTCAGGAATGTTATTAGATTAAAAAAGAATGCAGAATTTCATACTACGTTATGTAATTAAATCTTGTCACCAGGGAAGGCAGTATGAAATGTAGATCTGGGGGTTTTTTTTAATAGGAGATTTGTTGGTTTTTTTAGTGAATTATTAAGTATAAGACAAAAAGCAAATGAGACTAAAAGGACTGGCATATTGAGAAATATTTTATAAAAATATTAATTCTTTTGTAGTTTAGAAGATGTAAAGCAAAGTGGCAGCAAAAGTCAGAGCTGTATTTGATTAGAAATCAAAAGGTTATTAATAGTGCTGATTACTTCAGCTTAGTTATGTCTGCTCTAGTATTACTCTTTATTTGTTTGCAACTCTAATCAAGCTCACTGTAAGCCTTATCTTTGACCAGCCAGAAGAAATCATAAAAGGAAATAATTGTTTAGTGAGAAAGACTTTGGTAACAGCATGACTCTTGTGCAGGAGACAAGGAGATAACACTGTCTGAATGAACTGATATTAACCAAGGTAGCTAAGGTGATAAATTCTTTAGCTGTCTTATCCTCAGCAGTAAAATATACAGCAAATTAAAGATGTCTTTTCAATAATCATCTTAAGAACTGATGTTATTTGTGATTTCTATGGTTCACATTGATGTGCAGAGGAAAGGGAGGAGATTTGGTATGGAGAATAGTATGATTTTGTAAAGCTGCAGATTTACCTCCGGAGTCTGACCAGGTGATTCAGCCATTACTTAGTTTCCAGTTGTCTCTCTGTTGAATTGAAAACTGTAGTTACTGTCTGTCTGACTTTTGTTTGACCAAAATGTATTTATCTGAAGGAAGGCATCAAGTATTCAGTAAAACTTTTCATACTTGTTATACTGGTTAATCATTCTTATTGTTTGTTTCCTTTAGAAAGCCCTGTTTTTCATCAGAGATGTTTAGAATTAATTTTGTAGGCAGAGGTTCTCTTTGTGACTTGACCTGGCAGGTTGGGAAGCCCTTGTTTATCTCTTTGTTTGAAAACACTTCTACTTGAGACACTGCTGTGTCGTCTTTTTATTAAGCTAATCAGAGTGACTTCTTTAAAACTCTTACTGGAGGACATTTTTTTGCAGACTTCAAGTACATTTGCATAACTTTTCTGTTTTCCTTCCAATTTTTTTATTTTCCTTTAGGGAAATCAGATACCAGAAGCATGAGATAGTATTTCAGTATTGGTCTTGCCAACACACAGTACTACAGAGGTGAATTCGCTTACCTGCTTCTCTTCATTACATTGAAGGTTCAAATTAATTCTTTCTGCTGTAATATCTCAATGAGAGTTTGCAGTGTGTACCATGTGCACCTCAATACTTGCTGTCTTTACTGAGTCATGATTATCCAGGATATAGTCTACTGTGCTCTGTACATATTTTACAATTTCTTTTCATTGGTCTGCACCTTGCTACTTCATTTTATCCAAACATACTTTATTAAATAAAACTCTTTTCATCTTTATGAAAAGATGTCTACTGATTTTGTCATCATTTTATCTGATGAAATGTTTACTGGCGTGGAGTCTGGCACTAATCCTTGCTGAAACTCAGGAGGAACACTGATGCTAATTCCTTGTTGTATTTTATAATTTCTCTTCTAGCTCCCTTTTAATGCGTGTAATATCCTCTTATATAGTAGTATTCCCTTAATTTTTGAATCGGAAAGTCATGCTCTAATAAATCAGCTGCCTTGCAGAAAGTCTTCTGCAGATGCATAATTACTGAACAAGTGGTGTCATCGAATATTTGAGTTAAAATTACTGGATATTTTTAGTGATGAGATGTCAGACCTCTAATTTTTGTTATACATGTATGTAGCAGCATGTTACTTTAATATACCTTCCCATGTTACTTAATATAGCTTTCCTGAGTGGAACAGGAACTTTTCACATTCATAGTATGTAGAAGAGCATTTTTATATGACTTTGGATCTGTGGAGACTGTACCTGAGTTTTCACATTGTTGCTCTTCTACTGCCTGCACCAGAGACAGTGATAAAAGGATCAGGTGGGAGCAAGACTTCATGCATGATGCATAATGTTATTGTGTACATGTGCCAGCATGTTGTATGTGCCCTGGATAGTTTCCATCTTTTTCTAGACAGGAGTTCAGTGACTAGAAATGTACTCAGAATTGGTCTAGACAGGGGACACCCTCCCACCCCACCACAAACAAAAGCTTTAGGATATTCTTGGCTCCTTAGTTGAATGCTAAAAGCAAAAAAAAAAAAGAAATATGCTAACTCCTGATTCAGTTTTGCAGGTCAGTTTGTGTCAGGGCTGAATTTATTACTGTATATCTGAAAATGAGCTGGATGTGTTACTTCTCTGATACTCTATAGCTGATTCTCTCTAAATAGAAGCAGTACTGCTTCTGAAAGAAATGGTCCTGGGTGCTGCATCTCCCATCTTGCTTCCTGCTTTTATCCTGGTGCAATGGTTCCACATTCAAGTTCATTCACCTCTTACACTTGGCTCACCTTATAGCTACACAGGCATCGGCCATGGCACAAAGGAGTGGCAGCACAGGGTAAAGAGCAGGCAAGTAAGGAAAATGCAAATCCATGTATTTTTGATGGCCCATAGTGGTTTTAGTATGATATAAATCTGCAGTCAGATGTGATAAGGAAGGTACCCTGTCAGTTGTTCACCTTTACTACCCTGTTGTGTTAGTGTGGCCTTTGTGACAGAAGGGCCTCCATCCAAATTTGCAAGCTTAACTGCACACACAGTTGCTCCCTAACCTGGTTCTTTCAAAATGACCAAAATTACTATAAATGTTGAGAACATTTTGTACTCTTACGAATCTTAACAACCACAAGTAAACCTGTCTTTATTTTGAAAGAACTTGGGTACAGTACAGTACTGATGTGCTGTCATGCTGGGTGATCATCTGGAAGTGATGACAAGCAGCTAGAGGTCTGTAGGGGTGGTAGCCTGGGTCAGCTGCAGCCTCAAGAGACTAACTGAATTCAGCCTACATTTCCTGTAAAAGCACTAACCAGGGAGAGGTACTAAGTAAGTAAGTATTAAGTGCCTTGCCTAGGAAAGATTCCAGGTGAAAACAGTGGGAGCTTATTTTCAGTAGGTCTGGATTTTTGCTCACTTGAAGAGCTATAGGTAAATTAATTCACTTTTCTGTAAGTGTGTATTGAGGATGTGATTTTTATTTTGTCCCCCACACCTCCTTCGAGGAGGAAATGATTCTGAGTGTCCAGGTTTTTTGAAGGCTTAGCTTCAGACATCTTAAATACGGTTGACTTTCAGTGGCTAATTATTTAGCATTTACTGAATTTTGGGGCTTTTCGAGCAACTGAATCTTAAACAACAAGAATCAATGTCTCTTGACATGCGTGTCTCTAGTGTTTAATGCATGAAGACAGCTTGCAACTGCATCACAGGGAAAGCTGTATGGAAACCTTGCTAGGCTGGATTATGCAGAGAATTACCAGTAGTCACAGAAATTGATTACTGTAACTGATGTCTCTCTCTTTTTAATAATGTATTCTTATGATGTTCGTTAATCACAGGCGGCACTTGGAAGGCCTGCTGTATAAGTTATTTAAAATAAGCCTAGCATTCTCAGTCTTTTATGTAGTTCTACAGTGCAGGGCTCTGAACTTCATGCAGACTCTTGAGCTTTAACACCCATGTGTTCCCCGTGAAAATAAGATTTGATGACGTATGTGTTGCTTACAGGTTTTTATAAGCTGAAATTGAAGACTGGAACAGTCCTGTCCTGATATTTGTGCCAAATTTAGGTGAGATAAAGCAGCCTGAAATAATGCCTTGTGAACTGTCATTGGCCACTGAGAGTTTTGATTTGTCAGTGACGACTGTAATTAGAGCAGAGTCCAGGGGATGCAGGGTAACATTTGTCAAAGATGTTCAATCTTATTTTCGAAAGGCACATACATGTGAAAAGCAAGGTGCCTTTCAGAAAGGCTTTTGGTAAGGTTTCCTATGTAGTGCTGTCAAGGAATGTTTGAGATGGTAGTTTTAAATTAACTAGCCTAGAGAACAAAGGCAACAGAGCTAGGTTGCACTTAAGTCTACTACTGGATTAGTTACTACAGGTAGGCAGACATGTCAGTGTATCTTTGTTTTGCCTCGTCTCCAGATGGAAGGCTGTGTTGGATGTCTCTGTTCAGCATTGCATTTACAGTATATGTGTACTATGTGGTATATAGTGTATGTGTACTTTTAAACTGATATAAGTAGCAACCAAACATGAAATGAGGGAGATTATGAAAATTCTATTCATATGTGAAGTCTAGACAGACTTAAAAGGCAATACCTGAAGTTCAGGTTGAAAAGCTTAGGAATTCTATTGCCTGAAGGAAAAAGGGTTGTTCACAAATGTGAGGATTTTTGGTTTTGTTTTTTATCCAACTTAAAACCAAAATAAAGGTACACATTAAAATGCCTAATTTCATGTTCATTTAGATTTGTTTGCCTGTCCAAAACCCCTAAACACTCTACTGTCAAGCAGTAGAAATTCCATCCGCATAACATTTTTACATTTTATATATGTGTCGTAATTAAATTCTTAGTGTACGAAGTAAGACTGCTTTTGTAGTGCAAAGTACTGGTTTCAAATGAGAAAAAAATACTTAATACTCTGAAAGAGAAGATGTATGCATCATAGAAGCATGTAACTCAAAGTTAACTTGAGATTGGCAAAACATGTTCAGAACTGAGACATGTATAGCCCGTTATGTGGCAGGAGAGAGAGTGCAGAGTTTTTCATTTTTACAAAAGAAACTCTAATGAAAGTTCTAAGCATTGTCCTGCTGTTTCCATATTTACTGTTCTCCCTAGCATCTTCCTGTTCAGGAGGAGCACAGTGTGTGGTATTTAGTGTTTAATCTCTCTTTTGTTTTTAAGCAGATCTTCAGTTGGTGGTAATGTGAGTAGAACTGTAGAAATAAAAGCAAATGAGAGAAGACATTGTAATGATGCTTTATACTTATATATCAGTTTTCTGTCATTTGGAAACTCAAGGGCTATTGCTTTTCGTTGCCAAGTGTTAGGCTGATTGCTTTCAAGGTGAAGCTGTACTGTGCTGCTTTGAACTGATGATACTGCATGATTAAGGTAATAAGTAAGTGCCACTTAATTGGAACAGGCCCGATCAGAAGACATTCCAGGTAACTGATTTAAGCCAAACAATACTTAATTGCAATGGCTGTTGCTTAATGGGGATGGTAATTACGTGCATTGGGGATACCTTCAGATGATTCATTGGTGGTTGGGTCTTTTGTGTCTCCCTCACTGTTGGCTCTTTTTCCTGTTATTCAAAACAGTGTCTTCATTAATAGCCATGATTCATCCAGGAAGCAGATAAACCATTGCTGATGGTTGGCTTTTAATAATTCTGTGCCAGAGGTTTAAAATCAGCTCACTTAAAATCACAATGCCTCTAATAGTTTTTGAGGATCCTTTTATTTACTTTCAGGATTTTGAATGTTGGGTTTGTTTTTTCACTTTTCTATACCATCAGGAATGTTAGAAATTGAAATAAGAAAAGACAAGTTGCATAATTTCCTCGCTTCTGGATCAGGGCAGGCTCTAACATCATGAGACTTCCTAAATCATGGAAGCTGATATCTTCTCTGCCCTTGGCAAATCATTGTCTTGGTTTAGTTCCATCATATTTTCTTTGCCAAGATTGCCTGTTTTCTTCTGCGTGAACCTACCTGATCTGTTACAAAATGCACTTTACAACTGAGGAACCACGCTTTGTATTTAAAACTGGCCAAAGATGAAACAGAGTCATTTTCCCACTTCCCCTCAAACTTCAGCCTGCAAATGCATGTTTGCATCTTAGTAATTTAGCCTTGATCTGCCTACCTTCTCTGCTGCTTTACGATATGTATTATCATTATGGGATGCTGATGTTTTCAGCTTCATTTGCTGTATGTCTGTCCACTTTTTCCATACTCGTTTTCACACTTCTACACTGTATCTTTTGGGGAAGGCAACCTTTTAAATAGGCCTATATATGGAGTATTGTGATGTAGTGTTTTCTGAGTTAACCTAGCAGACAAGAGTAACAAGGAGCAACCTGATGCTAAAGTTACAATTCATTTCTATTTTCAAAAATCTTATCCTTACATATTTTTCAGTTTTCTGTCTTGTGAACATGTTGTATTAACATAAGTAAATGTGTTTCAGTTTAAAAGGCTTAGAATCTTTCCATTTATTACTTCTAGAATAGCTAGTGGTTTTTTGTTCTTTTTACCCCCTCTTATGACATCTAGCACTTGACATGTGGGTAGATTTTGACAGTGGTTCCTGCAAGAAGTGATTTTCAATGACAGGAACATGTTTAAGACATTTCCATTATTTAAAAACCAGACATGTTTCTCTGTCAGCAAATGCACTGCAAATATGAAAGCAGGACAGTGTTTTTATCATGAACCTCAGAACCAGACTGTATTACTTTTTTCAAAAATGAAAAGATGCTCCAGGGGTTATAGGATTACACTTCCTCCTGTTCCTCCATTTCTCATTATCTCTTCCCTTTAGGAATATTTAAGAAGGAAATTATGAGTGACAAATACAAAAGGTGGCACAGGAGAGTTAGTTGACAAAATCAGAACTACGCATCTCCAGAGTGCCAAAGTTGTCTCCGTTGACTCCAGCCACAAGCAGTCTATATATTGCATCATATCTGCTTGTTTAAATTGGTTGAGAATATTTAACCCCATTTACTTGATATGAAAAAAATATTAAAAATATGAATATCTTTATCTGCATTTTTGATATAGATGTTTACAGGGAAGTTGGGAAGCTGTCAGGTATTGTCTAGACTACTAATTCATTAGCCAGTGCTTCACGGAAGGGATAGTTATTAACTAGGGGGTTTTTGTTGTTGTTTGTTTTTCTTTGCACCTTTAGAATGGTAGATAGCATTTTCAAAATGTCTCTTAATTTTGGTGCCTTTATTATGCTGCCATCCCACCTTGAGATTCACTAAAGGGCCTGATTTGCAGTGGGCAGATATGTGGTACTCTCAGAAAGTTCAGGCTTCTTTTAAGTGTTGAAAGATTGGTTTCATTTACTTGTAAAAATTAAAAATTAAACCAGAATTATTTAAAATACACTTGCAAGACCACTTAGCTCAGTCTTCAAAGCATATTAGTGTGATCTAGACCCTTGTTTTGCTAGGAGTTGTGCTTACTAACACAGTCTCTTTTAAGTCAAGGACTTAGGTTAAAAAATCCAAAACAAATAAATTAATAAATAAGAAAATAATAAATCTAACATTGCCCATGTAATAGCCAATTATTCTAGTTCTCTGATGTATAAAGAAATACACGTTTTTATCACAGCATGACTTATGCTTTAGCACAACATAAATGCAATTCTTTCATCAGAAATTTCCACATAAATACACAAATCTTGAAGTAAAAACAATCATAAAACATAGCTGAGTTAAATATGTTGCCCAGTCTATACAACATACATTCTTTTTTTGTGAGTAGATGACTTTATAGTTTTTCCATTAAATGCTGTACTAAGTATTGTTTGTAAGTAGAGCAGTAATTGTAAATATTTCGAGCAAAGCTAGGAATAATTATAATGTTTCTCATTCAGTAACATGTTTTGAAATAAAGGTCACAGTTATTAGAGAGTTAAGAAGTAAAATAATTTGTTTTAAGCTAGCAGAACTAGTAGACAGGCTGTAATGAGTTTCAAATTTGGTGGTTAGGTTGGAGAACAGTTGATGTAGATGGACGTGGCTGACTCCTGCTGAGGACCTACCCCACCGAGTGTACCGAGGGTAAAAGTCTCTTCACTTGCGGGTGTGTAGTGCCTGAATGAGATACTGCAATTTTTGTTTTTAAGATTTTCAAACTCTAAATCAAAATCTGTCCCTTACAGGTTAGGATATCTGTTGAGATTGGAAGTTACCTGTCTCAGCCTGGTGGGTGTGCCTTCTCGTGTAAGGACAAAAGACACAGTTGACATAAGAATGTATGCAGTTGCACAAACCTGTTACAAGAAGGGGAAATACTTGGAATTGCTAGGAAATATTTTCTTTGCCTAGCTGTCACTATTTGTAAAGGGTCCACTTGTCTCTCACCCAAAAGGTGGGTGCTTCCATCTCCAGCTTCTTATCTTCCTCCTGCAATTGGAGATTTGATTTCTGAAGTGGTGATGTGGAGGAATGCTGGCAGACATGGCTACAGGCATTGAGGCTGGAGCAGAGGTGGTGTTTCAGTCACCATGCTCTATCTGGTACTTTGTGATGCAGAGGAGAGCGCAAAGTGTTTCTCACTTGTGATGCTGCTGATGTGGTTGTTCTGGGATCTGAAGCCTTTCATTTTTTCATAGCCTTCATAACCTTTCATTTTTTTATCCTTTGTTGGCATCTCACAGTTCAGGAAGGAAGAGTCAGTGCCTAGAAGACCTTGCAGTGAGACTGGTACGTGCATGATTTGTGTCGTATACTGCAGATCTAGGAGGTGCAGAAAGTGAATTTCTGTGACTTAGTTGAGACCCCTTACTGAGAGAAGTAGCTGCATACCTTCATGGTGGTGGGGGGTGGTGGTGATGGAAGAGCAGACAATTTAATAGGCTTTCTGTATTGGTTTAGCTTGTTTACAGTGGAAATGGTAGCTGAAGAGAGTCTTTTGAAAACTGTTACATGAGAGAAGGTAAGTGCTCTCATGAAACACTAGTAAGGATGTAAGAAAAGACACAGAGAGCCATGTGGAAAAAACGGACAAATGGGCCATCTGTAATATTAAAGACACCACTACTAGATGCTGGTAGTCATAAATTGATAATGCTATTAGTGTTAGATGCCAGCACTGCTGCTGGTGTCCAATAGCAGGAGTGATTTTTCCTCTGGGAGGGTGAGTCATGCTGTCCCTGTGGAGACAAGTGTATTAAAAACATGGAAAACGGTGAATTATGTTATTTTTTGGACAATACTGAAATATATCTTACACAAAGCCTGCGTTGTTGCATTTCAAATAGGTTCAGATATGTAACCTAGAGCAAAATAAAAGAGTATATGGGGCTGGTTTGTGTTATACACTAAGCTGGTATGTAGAAAGGGATAAGAAGGAAGAGAAAGGAGGCAGACAAAGGATTTAAGGTGGAGATAGATAAAGGATAAATTAGAGCTGGCTTTCCATTGATGATATTACTCCTCAAGTAGAAGAACGGAAAAAATGTCTTCTTCAAGGAAGAACACAACTCTGCTTAGTGGTATTCCTTTCTTCATTGTTGCAGTAGCAGACCCCGTTAAAATAGGACACCATGTTAAAATAGGCTATATACAAATGCCAAATGAAAGGTAGTATCTGCCTTACAGAGCTTACCCTGCAAATATAAGAGGAGATATGGTAGAAGATATGATAGATGAGTGCAGGCAGGTGGGAATGTGCAAGGAAACATTGGAAAAGTCTTACCTAATGTACTGATCCTGCTGTGATCAGTTCTCTTGAAGACCTGGTGGCTCTTAGAGCAGTTGTTTTCTCTTTGGCGTAAGTGGGGTTGCTTGGGGCATGTGTCATAGCTGCACAAGCTCTTTTTAGAAGAGACAGCCGATAAAGAGAGTTGTGAGAGAGATGTGTGACTAAGCCCATGCCTGCTTGGACCAATGGCCTTGGACCTCAGTAAGGCGAGTGGAGTTGGACAGATGTCATAGGACAACAGGTGAAATAACAGCTTGAGGTCTCCGTTCTCCCAGAAAAGTATTACTGCAAGGACCACAGTAATGATTTATTTGTAGTTATACAACATACTTTAGCTTCAGAGCATTTGACAAAGTGTAATTTCAGTGTAATGTATCCCTTTGCAACTTGAACTTATACTCCCATGTTATTTTAAAAGTGTGTCTAACTGTACAAAAAATGCCTTGTATATGCAGACAATTGTGCGCTGAAGAAATTCTGTCTGACTCCCAAGAAAACAGTCTTTATTAAATCTGACACCAGAAGGTCACTTCGGGTCATAAACTATGTTGAAAACATAAAATCATTCTGACTTTTCCAAATGTTTTTGTGTACGAACAAGTTACAAGGTAAGGATGTCAGCGTATTCGATTCAATTTCAGACTTTTGTAAACAAATAAACTGCACCTCAATCTGATAGTATTCAAAAAAACTGTTGGCATGCATCTCTTTTTTTTTTTTCCTCTCTCCCCTGATTAGGTACAAAGATCTTGATTTTGTTCATGTTTGTATCGGGTAAAGTCTTTGCATTATGACCCTTACAATGTGGTGTTATGCGAAGAACCGAGTTCATTTTGGAACATTCTGGTACTGAAAAAGGGTCAAAATACTGTCGTGTGCTTGACAGCAGATAATTTGGTGACATTTGGGTAACTTTGTTTACCACTCAGGAGGTCAGTGTACGCAGTTGAGCACATTACAAATAAGTAGATCCCACGTAGCTAAACGGCAGTGACAGAGCATTGCAGATTGGACCAAATTTTTCATTTCCTGCTTTTAGAATAGTTACATTCAAATCCCTTCTCTTCTAGGATTGGATGTGTTGCAGCCCATATGTTTAGAAATCACAAAAATGTCTATCTGTGAAAATCAGGTATGTGTAAATCAACTGGAGAAGACTGGGAAAATATAAAGTGGATTTTAGATTCACAGAATGTATCAGTTTTTTGGAAAATTTTTTACTCACAAGAATAAGCACTTTATTATGTCCAAGAAACATCAGTTGTGGCAGAGAATGGGGAAATCAAGGAGCAAAGAGTACTTTTATCGGAACAAAAGTTCTGTGCAAATGCTGAAGAAAACCAGAGATGACATTGCATGGCAGAATTCTTCTGTTCCAGCAAGTATATATGCTGTAGATGGAGGAGCAGCTGAATTGCTGTAGAAATTAATTTGCCCCACATAGAATAAGTTGAACAATCTACTAGAATAAACATGCAGGGCCTCGACGGTAAGCCATCTATTCAGTGTATCTGTAAGGAGACAAAAAATGAAAGTCATCTTGTAATTTGCTCTTTGTGAGCGGAGAAGGAAGTTGTAAAAAGATTTCTTTGGCTATATACATGACAGGATGGAGAAGCAGGATGGAGAGAAAGGCACTGTGGATGCTGAGTAAATACAGATACTGAGAAAAAAGGACTCACCAACTCTCACACCTAACAAGACAAAGGAGGAGTCTTCAGTGTTGCTTCTCATACCAAACTGTGTTTCTTTCCTCTGGGGGAAGGAAGAACTGGAATCTTAAGAAATTTGTTCCTGAAGCAGTGCAGCTGTGTAGCAATCCTTTCAGAGGACCTTTGACAGTTGTATGTGGCTTCTGTATCATGGCTATAAAGCTTGTATGATTATTGCCAATAATACAGTGGAGGAATACATTTCCTACAAAGGAAAAAAGTATGATCTGTTTTTATTTTCCTTCATAGCAAGGTAATAGGATGTCCCAGGTCTCCAACAGAAGAAACCTGATAGAGGAGGGGTGAACTCCTTGCATAGTGTATGATGATGGGTATATGTGTGTGATCTGTGAAGGCAGGGCTTTGCCTGCCATCCTGAGCAGAGCAGAATTCTGTGTAGGTAGTGCATTCACAGCCGCTGGAACCAGGGAACACGGGCGTCAGCTTGCTGGAGAGCAGTGGGCGTGTGAGCGCTCCGTCAGGCTCCCTTGGACAGGCAAGACACCGGATTCTGTGTGACAGTTGTGGAGCGTGTTGTGCTTATACCTAATGATTAAGAGTAGGTGCAAAGATTTAACATTAAACAAGGTGCTCATCAAAATAGACAAAATATGTTGAAATAAAACATAGTTGTTTCTTGCAAGCAGCTGGGAAATGTCAGCCTTGCTGCTAAATGTGAATTTTTGTTGGATAAATAAAACTTAGTCAGAAGAAAACTATTTAATCCTCCTTTATACATCAGAAAAAGCAAAAGTGCAAATCCACTGTTTGCTTTTGCACATCTATTGTTGTTTCTGACTTCTCTTAGCTTTTATCTAGAGGAGAGAAAACTATAGTGGTTTTCATTTGATTTGTATCAGCTGATGCTCATGTCTTTTACACATTATTGAATGGTTAATTTCCACTGAGACCAATTGAATCAGTACCTTGTTTAGAAGACTTTCTGACTTCTTTTGCTACAGCCTCATGTAACATCAATAAGCACACATGCAACTGACCTCAGTTTTCCCCAAAACATTATGGAAGTGTTGTACTGGGTTTGGTTGTGTATGTAAAACATACCTCCTAAGATGGAAAGTTTTTCTGTTCCTCTTGGTTTCAGGAAGCTGAACTTGGTGAAGTGTATATACTTGAGGGGGAGTGCATGTTAGGCAGTGTTAACCAGTTGTTTTTACTGTTTGAGCTCCCTTAATAGCCGGAGAAAAAAGAAGGGTGTCCATAGGGTGATTGACCTTCATCCAGTGGTTGAATTTTAATGCACTTGTTTAAATGTATTACTTCTAGATGGCTGAAGGTGACATGATTTTTGTCTTTACTGGTGTGATAGCAAATGGTTTGGTCATAGTGAGCAGTTGAACTGGGAGCTACTTTGGCAGGTAAGCATGTTTGCGTTAACACACAGTATAACTGGCATATTAGAGGTATCAGCTGATTGTTACTACTGACTGACTGCACGCTAGGAGTGTTAACAGAAACACTGAGTTACAGAAAGGTCTTCGCTAATGATCACAGTCTGGCTTTCTGACCTTGTAGTATTTCGCACCGTACCAAGTTATTTGTGTATGGTCAGGTGAAGTAGTTTGCTGAAAGTTGGCAGAAGAGATACTTTGGTATCCGGGTCTTAACAACGCTTGGTTTCAGTAATGTAGCTGTGTACCATTCTCCTTCTGCTTGTTTTGCTATTGAGAGAAGAACAGGGAGATTTCTTCTGCTGCTGATGCCTATAAAATTTTGATTCACAGAACTGCTTCTCTAACCACTGCTGGGAAATGAGTTCAGTGGGGAGGCTGATGGAGCAGCTGCTCCCTGTGCCTTGCCCAGATGAGAAGATTATTCTGCTGTCAGTTGATTTGCCTTTCCTGCCTACCCAAAGTTCTTCCACTGTCCTCAGATGGATCATCTGGTGAATTTGGAAGCCTTCTACCTTGGATCCGTTAGTGAGGCAGACTTTCTTGTGCACACTTAATTCATTGTGCTCTCATGAGAACAGTTTCATGCTACCGACGGCTTATGATTAGTCTGGCTTTTGAAGGCTGATTCAGCAGACATATAGCAGTCTCAAGTGCAGCAAGAATTATGCATATCTGCTGTATCAAATTCCATGGAGCTTGTGGGTGGTTTAGATGTAATGTAAGCTAAGCAGTTTTTGAGCACAGCTTGTTTCTGTAGATGAAGGCACTATAGCTTCTACAAAGTTTGGCTTTTTAATTTTTTTTTGTCACATTCGCTAAACAGGATGAGAAGTGAGAAGTTTCAGTGAGAACCACTGTTATGGGTGGAGTGGGAGAACCCAATTTGCAGTGTTTAGGAATTTCTGGAAAACTGAAATAGAAGATCGTAGTTTGAAAGGCAGTGCCCTGATAGACATATGAGTTTTGCTAATATTAGTTGAGTGACATATTAGTTTTGCTAATATTACATGTGTGTGGATCTACACATGTTAGTGATTCCACTCTATCAGATAAGAGATGCTGCACACAGGAGACTTGATTCATACTGGACTCTTAAGGTTTGTGTCAGGTTATACTGAACTTGTCAGAAAAATGCTGGTAGGCTTGGGTGGTGAAGGTATACCTGCAAATTATTATTTTATTTTAATATGAAGAGTGATGACATATTATTCTTTTTTTGACAAGGTCAGTGTCTCTACAAGAGATTGCATGCGTTTTTATCCTAAGTGTGTGTTACACCACTTCTAAAAAACAATAAATGCAAACCAACTTTCTTTTTTAAGGTCGGGCTTGTAGTTTTAGGAGTACTGCTGCCATTTAGCTTTGTCCTCACCACTAGGATTTATCACTGCAGGGGTACTGTTTAGTGTGTCCTCACCTGTCTTTATACCTTTGAAAAGGGAAAGTTGCATGTGGTCATAAATAGATATGTAAACTAATTGTAGTAGATCATATGTTGCATATGATCATAAATAGATATGTAAACTAGTCTTTCATGTGTGATCTATGAATAAGTAGTATCAGTGGCAGGAAGAGCTCAGCTCACAGTAGTATGACAGGGATTTGTTCTACAGCCTCCCTGTGATCTGAATGCAATGAACAGTAGAGGGGAATGGAGCATGGGTATTGAATCTTTGTAATTTTTCCTTATCTGACAAGTCCACTAGCTCCATAGTTGCTGGATCCAGGGCATCCTTTTGCAGGAGGAGCTGAAGGTGTGGTGTAGCCTGGGTAGTGTTCCTGAAGGTGGAGGCACACTGCTAGAGCTCAGTTCTGTGCAGATCTCTCTGTTGCTGTGTTGTTAAGCTCACTTGTTTGCACGGACTGTTTTGTGCTCCTTCAAAGAATTTGCACTTAAGAATTCTCCTTAACAATTCCTGCCGTTAGCTGTGCATCCAGCTGCAGATTCGTCATCCTTTCTGCTGACGAACACAGAATCTGGAGGTAGCAGAGGGCAAAATCTCAAGATGGCTTATTTTGTAATCCAGTAGGTTAGTAATGCTTCTCTGTAACCAGCTAATGATTCTTCTTTGAGACAACGGTGTTTGACTACTGTTTGGCTTTTTTGCTTTTGCTGATCATAACATCTGACACAACCACTGTCCCTGTTTCTCAATTGTGTTGCTCTGAAGCTCTTAGAAAAATCACCGAGTTGCTTCAAGTACATTTTTTGTGAATCTGACATCTCTTTTTTTTCTCCAGGTACAGTGGACTTGTGAGAAGAGGCTATTCTTTTAGAACAGGGGATGCAAGTTCAGAGGAATGCTTGTTATGGCAGTATTGTAAATGTGTCAGTGGGCAGTTCTTAGGAGCAGCATGGCAGTGACTCTTCAGTAGAACAACAGGTGATAAAGTGCATGTTAAAGAGGAAGAACAACTTAGCTTCCTGGGCCGAGAAAAACAGAAGTTGGCCGTATTTGAGGGATCAGAATAGTCGCCTGTCGGTACCAAATACCTCATTACACACAGTGCATGTAACCTTGCACTCTAACATGTGCCCTAATCCTAAAACCCGTTGCCTCTTTGAATGTGAAAGGAGAGTATACTGGCAGAAGAATTTTTTCAGTAACCGAGGCACCTTGGTATTGTTATGAACAGTATTATTTGATGCAGAAGATGACCAAACCAGCAGAGCATCAGCTGGCAGGGTGGTCCAGGAAAGGCTGAAAAATATGTCTGTTTGAAGGAGAGACAAGTACTATGTGGCAGCGAAAACAGCTCAAGCTTTTCCTAGGCATTAGAGGCAAGAAAATGTAGATAGAGCTCTTTATAATCTGAGCAAACAAGTGCTTGGCAGTAGTGTTATAAACATCAAGCCTTTGTAGTGATGTTAGTATACTACCCTGGATGCTTCTGAGTGTGTTCTGTCATTTGTTTACTTTGTTTTGTTGAAAAAAATTTCTCCACTTAAGTTTCTTAAGGATCTTTCTTCTGCTTTGTACAGTAACTTCTTCCTGAACTAAGCAGAGTGTATTGGCAGGGCCTAATTGCTGTATTAATTTGGAGATGGTGGTGATTTGCATATTCTGATGAGTCAGACCTTGGTGATCTGAATCAGTCTAGCCCAGATGCTTCAGTTATCTAAATGTCAGAGCTGATCACTAAGGCTTGATGTGAAAATATAAGTCTTCAAGTGTTGGCGTATACTGTTTATACTCTTAGCACATAGATCTTTCTCTGCATTGGGGGATAAATGAACTTGGTGATCTGCTAGGTCTTTTCCATCTCTTTCTTATGTGAATGTCTGTGTTGAAGCCCTAAAGCATCACTGTTGTCTCCTTCTGAGCCAGCTGGCCTCAGGGAAAGAACCTGTCTGTCAGTGACTAGGAGAGCTCGCCAACTGCCCATGAGTTGTATGCTGGCTCAGGAGACCCCTCCTTCATACTTTTATAGCCTGCAGAAATGGGCCTCTCTTATTACCTGAACTCGTGATTGTTTGGAGATTGCTGGGCTTTGCGACGACCCAGGGATAATAGCCTTGTGCTTTATAGTGTTCTGCTGCCCTTTAAATTTGAAGTGTGGTGAGAACAAAGCATGGCAGTTCTTGAAATAGCATGGAAATGGAGCCAGCCTGGGCCTCTATGGAGAATTAAAACAAGTGGGATGCAGCCAGCATAGCTACCATATACTGCTGGACCAGTGTATCCCTTTGCAGCCTCCGTCTCTGCATTCTTCACAGTGACCTAAATATGCCCTGTCCTTCTGCAGTGAAAGGGGAAAATTGACTGTGGCATTACAGCTGGCATTCTGTCTGTGAGATGGATCCTGTGTGTAGCATGAGGCTTTCAGGCAGAGGGAGCATGTCTCCCCCTGTCATTGGTGCACTGAGATTAAGATAGTGTGTAACTTGTGAGCTGGGGGCATGAATTACCACTGTATGAATCTTTCCTCTCTACTTCTCTAGGCCCAACATAATAATGGCTTCTAGAACATAACTACAGTTGAGGAAGAAGCCTTCGAATCCAAAATACAATCTTTTGCCTATACACAGGCTTGCAAATGTTATACTGGAAAGGGTAAATGTGAGAAGAGATTATTCTCCCTTAAAAACATGAAGAAAAGAGAGAATTAAATTGGTTAAACAAGAGGAGAGCAGAGATAAGAGAACAAACAGATGAAAAATACGTGAAGACAGTAAAGAGAGAAGCAGGTATTTGGAGAAATGGTCATATCTCAAAAATGTCTAGAGTTTTGGGACCTTCCAGTCTTGCTTTATTTCTCATGAGAGTTCAGCTTCTGGGAGGCTGACCTACTTTTGGAAAGTGATTCCTGAATCACTTTTGATGGTTTTCAAAATTTTTATCCCAAGTCTGACATTTAGGAAAAGCTTTTCTTTGTCACTTAAAATATACAATATTGGGAAATATGGGAAGCAGTTATGAAGTTTTCCTGGATGTTACCCTATAGGATGCTGAGGGAAGTGAGATGAAGGTTGTACTACTGGTATAGAGACGGGTGGGGTGTGATGTCCTTTAACTCTTCCAGTTCATAGAAGGAATAGTGTTGAGTTTTGGAGTGTCTCATCACAAAGGTGTAACAGCTGTGCAGAGTCAGAGTAAAGGTTTATACAGCCTTGCATAAAGATCTTGTGATCTAATCTACAAATATATTTATTACTCCCCCCCTCCCTTCCTGTGGTCAGTGTCATATTTCTTCTGTCAATAGGTGCTCTGAGAATATACTTCTGTGTCTCATGAGCAACAAAAAGCTGTCCGATACATCTTATATGCCACAATGATATCTAAACTTACAGTGATATAAAACACCTTTGGATGTGGAGTTCATATTCAAGGAAAACCACAAAGTCAGCCTACATGGGGGTACGTTAGTGCAAGACTGTGTCTTTAAATAGATAATTCCTATGCACAACACTCTGCACTGCCCTGATATCTGGTGATTAAATAGTGTTCTTTAAAGAGGCACTAATATTGTGCATCTTCTGGCGAAAGTTCTTAAAATCTGCACCGATTGTAGATGTTCAGTAAAAAGGTAAGTGTGCCTCTTAGGAGAGCTGCAGGGGAAAACAGCTTATCTGCACACACCTGAAATGGGAAGAGACAATTCACTGGAACTTAATTTGCTGTGTGCTGGAAAGACTAATGATGATTCTGCATTTCGTTGGCAAAGGAATGAGGTAGATGGCAAAACCCTCTCTTATTATAGTGCCTGGGTAGTAGAAATTTATGAGACGCTTGTTCTGCTTTTGCCACCTGTGATGTCATTTCAAAATCTTGCTGTAAGGATTTTGAGAGAGAATGCTGCAATACTGTAATCTAAAGAAAAACGACACCTGCACCAAGTCTGACAATAACTTAATTTCTGTCACATCCCATCCTAACTACTGCAAATGTACTGTTGCTGTAGAAGAGTAATTTAATCTTATTTGCAGTGTTTTAATAGTAAAAGGTTGTAGAATGGGAAGAGGAAGGAAAACCCCTAGGAGAAGCAGCTGTTTCATGTTATGCTGGTAGAATACTGTGAAATGACTTCTGTCACTTGCCTTTTCTACTTCCTGTTCAGTGGAATTTAGCTGTGATGTTGATCAGACGGTGAAGTGTGTTATTGACATATATGACAGGGTGCTATCTGAATTGCAGAAATTTGGAAGAGACTGTCCATTTCTGTAAAATGTACTGCTTCAGTAAAGACATAGGGAAGATCATAAAGGCTTTGACTAGAGTTTTTTTGTAGCCAGGATCTTGTTTCTGCTGATAACCAATAGCAAAGGTCAGTTGTGAAAGGAGTGTAAGGACTAGGAAACCCATTCTGGTACTTCATCCGTATATTCTGATTTCCAGTTGTCTGTGACTTCCTCGCTGTAATTTTTTTTTTGTTTGGTGTCAGTTTTTTGGGGGGTTTTTGTTTTTTGTTTTTTTTTTTTAGTTCCATGTATAGGTCCAATTGAACTTTTAACCCATGACCACTTTTGGCATAAACCTTGGGGGGTTTTTTTTTTTTTTTTTTTTTTTTTAGTTCCATGTATAGGTCCAATTGAACTTTTAACCCATGACCACTTTTGGCATAAACCTTGTCCTCTGGCAGAGAATGATGCAGCTTGGCCACATTTTGTGGGGAAAACCCCCCATTGTTTCTGAGCCTTCTGTCTGCTAATTTATTCTGATAACCTCTGTTTCCTTCAGAGGAAATGCTGAAAAAGTCATTCTTTAATTCCTCCACTGTCTCCATAGATGGAGACATCTATGATATTTATCATAAACTCTCCCATTATTTCTTTGCCAGGCTGAAGATCCTGTGTCTTTTTAGTCATTCCTTACACGGCAGCTGCTCCATGCTTTTCGTCAGGCTGGTTGTCCTTCCTTGTTTTCTGGTTCTGTTGTCTTTTCTGAGAAGAGGCAGCCATATCTGTGGACAGTATTTAAAATGCAGCTGAGCCTCTCATTCATGTTGTGCATTATGTTCTTCAATTTTTTTCACTTTCTTAAAAATTCTTTCTAGAATTGCATTTGCATGTTGACTAGTGCTGAGCAATGAGCTAAGTTTTCATAAAGGTTTCTACTGTAACTTCAAAATTTGTCATGCATGATGTAATCTATTTCAGATCCCATCCACGTGTATGTCATGTAGAATTGTTATAAGCAAGTATTAAGAATGGATTTGATCAATCATTTTGCCATGATATTGTTAGGCACTGAAGTGCTGTAAGTGGTGTAGAATAGTTTTTGTTTTTATTTACTTGAATAACTCAGTGAGACCAACAAACCTCGAGGGTTCACTTCAGAATAAGGGTCATTTCAGTCTTTTCCTGGTTCATTTGGTAATATGTTGGACATAAACATTTATGGATATAGAATAGGTCCCTGCAGGACTTCAATGAATCCCTCCTTTGAAAAAACTAACCTCATATTTTGATTCTACTTTTTTTTTCCCCAGCTTCAGTTCACTTCTGGTCTTCAACCATATTAGTGTCAGTGAGGGAATTTTCTTGAATTCAAGTAGGCTTTATCACAGTAATCTCTCATACCTGCATGCTCAGCAATTTCCTCAGAGAACTCTAACGTGTAAGAGAGGTGCATTTCCTTCTACAAAAGCTGTGTCGATCTTTCTGCAAAAAGAGAGGTCATTATATCGTTGGCAGTAAGGGGCATTCAAAAGCTGCAGATTCAATGGCAATCAAAAACTAAGGCTAATGAAAACCTAGTCGTGAAACTGAATTTTTTACTTTTTTGTTTCAGTGCTGTGGCTTTAAGAAACACACCAAATATTGGGGCATTGAATGAATTGACAGCAGGGACTCTCAGTTAATTTCAAGTGCTTATATTTAAATGGTTTGGTTTGTGGTTTAGCGAAAAACGTGCTTCCTGTGCAGACTTTATTTGAGGACTTTAATCTGAAGCACTCGAGGGTGGTGGTGGGAAGTGTCCAAAATGACAACGCTCATGCCGTCAAATTCAAAGCCGAGCCAAACAGAGCTGTGACAAATGTTTCTTAACTGCCTCCCACAATGAGAACCGTAAGGCCTACCACCCCAAGGGTGGGTATGTCTATGTGGGATCCTCTTGCACCCATCTAGGAAAACCTGCATACTAGATTACATCTCTGAAATGCCTGTACACCAACACACACAGCATGGTGAATAAACAGGAAGAATTAAGAGGTGTGTGTGATCATAGGGCCATAGTCTTGTTGCAATCATAGTGACATGGTGGGGTAGCTTGCATGACTGGAATGCTGTGACGGACAGCTATGTACTTTTCAGGAAAGACAGGCCAGCAAGGCAAGGTGGTGGAGTTGCTCTTTATGTGAGAGAGCAAGTTAAATGTATTAAGCTCTGCCTAAGGGGTGATGAAGTTGACAGCTTATGGGTAAGAATTAAGAGGCAGAATTAATATGGGAGACAATGTTGTGGGTTTTACTACAGGCCAACTGATCAGGAAGGGAAAGTCGATGAGGTGTTCTGCAGACAGCTGAAAGTAGCCTCATGATCACAGGCCCTGGTTCTCATGGGGCACTTCGACCACCCTGATTCTTGCTGGAAAGGCAACACAGCCAGGCATACACAGTCCAGGAGGATCCTGCAGAGCATTGCTGACAACTTTGTCACAGGTGGTGAAGGAGCCTATGAGGAGATGTGTGCTGCTGAACAATGAAAGAAGGTCTGATTGAGGATGTGAAGGTTGGGGTTGCCTTGGCTGCAGTGACCATGATGTGGTAGAGGTCAGGATCGTGTGTGGAAGATGTAGAGCAACAAGTAGGATTGCAGCCCTGGACTTCAGGAGAGCTAACGTTGACCTCTTCAAGGAACTACTTGGAGAAATCCCATGGGTTAGGGCTCTAGAGGATAAGAGGGTCCAGGAATTGGTTAATATTCAAGCATCACTTGCTTCAAGCTCAAAATTGGTGCATTCCTAAGAGTAAGAAGTCAAGCAAAGGAGTCAGAAGACCTTCATGGATGAGCAAGGAGCTGCTGGAAAAACTCAAATGGAAGAAGAATGTTTACAGAATGTGGAAAAAGGGACTGGCTGCTTGGGAGGCATACAGGAATGTTGTCAGAGTTTATGCAGGGATGCAACAAGGAAGATTTTGGCCAACTTGGAATTAAATCTGGCAAGGGATGTCAAAGACTACAGGAAGGACTCTTCAAGTACATCAGTAAGAAAAGGAAGACTAGAGAAAACATGGGCCTTCTGCTGAATGAGGCTGGTGCCCTGGCGATGGAGGATACAGAGAAGGCAGAGTTACTGAATGCGTCTTTGCATCAGTCTTTAACTGCTAAGGCTTGACCCTCATGAGTCCCAGTCCCTGGAGGCAGGGGAGAAAGTCTGGAGAAAGGAAGAGTCTCCCTTGATTGAGGAGGATTGGGTTAGAGATCATCTAGGCAAACTGGACACCCCCAAATCCTTGGGCCGTGATGGGATGCACCCACGAGTGCTGAGAGAGCTGACAAGTGTCATTGCTAGGCCACTCTGCATCATTTTGAAAGGTCACAGAGAACAGGAGAGGTGCCTGAGGGCTGCAGGAAAACCAACGTCACTCCAGTCTTCAAAAAAAGGGCAAGAAGGAGGACCCAGGAAACTACAGACCGGTCAGTCTTACCTCCATCCCTGAAAAGGTGATGGAACAGCACATTCTGGACGTTATCTCTAAGCATGTGGAGGAAAAGAATGTTGTCAGGAGTTGTCAGCAGTTGTCAGCATGGATTCACCAAGGGGATATCACGCTTGACCAGTCTGACAGCCTTCTATTATGATGTGACTAGCTGCATAGATGAGGGAAGAGCAGTGGATGTTGTCTGCTTCACTATGGCTTTTGACAATGTCTCCCATAACATCCTCATAGGGAAGCTTAGGACGTGTGGGTTAGATGAGTGGGCAGTGAGGTGGATGGAGAACTGGCTGAAGGACAGAGCTCGGAATGTTGTAATCAGTGGTGCGGAGTCTAGTTGGAGGCCTGTAGCTAGTGGTGTTCCCCAGGGGTCAGTGCTGGGTCCAGCCTTGTTCATACTTATCAATGATGAGGGGACAGAGTGAACCCTCAGCACGTTTGCTGATGCTGGAGAACTGGGAGGAGTGGCTGTCACACTAGAAGGCCAGGCTGCCATTCAGCATGACCTGGACAGGCTGGAGCGTTGGTCGGAGAGGAACCTAATGAAGTTCAGCAAGGCTAAGTGTAGGGTCCTGGACCTGGGGAGGAGTAACCCCATGCTCATGCACCAGTACAGGTCAGGAGTTGTCCTGCTGGAAAGCAGCTCTGTGGAGGAGGATCTGGGAGTCCTGTGGACGAGAAGATAACCATGAGGCAGCAGAGTGCCCTTCTGTCCAGGAAGGTCAATGGTATCCTGGGATGCATGAAGCAGAGCATGAGCAGCAGGTCAAGGGAGGTTTTCCTTCCCCTCTGCTCTGTCCTGGTGAGGCCGCATCTGGATACTGTGTCCACTGCTGGGCATCCCAGATGAAGAGAGACAAGGAACTGTTTCTGTCCAGGAAGGTCAATGGTATCCTGGGATGCATGAAGCAGAGCATGAGCAGCAGGTCAAGGGAGGTTTTCCTTCCCCTCTGCTCTGTCCTGGTGAGGCCGCATCTGGATACTGTGTCCACTGCTGGGCATCCCAGATGAAGAGAGACAAGGAACTGTTGGAGAGAGTCCAGTGAAGGGCTAGAAAGAAGATTAGGGGACTGGAGCATCTCTCTTACAAGGAAAGGCTGAGGGAGCTGGGTCTGTTTACCCTGGAGAGGAGAAGGCTGAGAGGAGATCTGATCAATGCTTGTAAATCCACCTAAAGGGTGGGTGTCAGGAGGACGGGGCCAGACTTTTTTTTGGTGGTGCCCAGTGACTGGACAAGGGCAACATGGACAAACTGGAACACAGGAAGTTCTGTCTAAACATGAGGAGAAACTTCTTTGAGAGTGACAGAGGAACAGGTTGCCCAGAGAGGTTGTGGAGTTTCCTTCTCTGGAGCTATTAAGAACCTGCCTGGATGTCATCCTGTGCCACCTGATGTAGGCGAACCTGCTTTAGCAGAGGGGTTGTACTAGGTGATCTCCAGAGGTCCCTTCTAACCCCTATCATTCTGTGATTCCCTGAATGCCAAGTCTGAAATTCCAGCACCAAGCCATTTTCTAGTTGTTCAGTCTTCTGGCAGAAGCAGTCATTGTGCTAGTTTACACTTTCATAACTTCCATGTATCTGAGAGGATTTTTGTCAGAAGACTGCATTGCCAAAAACACTCCACACGCAGAGGAAGCATAGAAGCTTCTGAATGTGCTGCAGCAGGCAACGGTATAGCATCATCAATATATATATATTTTTTTTTTTTGACCTCCCATAATTTCACAACTACAGGAACTACGTAGGATCAGTTTCAAAGTCTGTGTCTATTCTGCAGCTGTTGGAGAAGTAGTATAGTAGTTTCTCTCTCTTGTTTTTTAAGATGTTCTTGTTCTGGAGTAACTGCTGTGAGAAGTAAGAGACTTCATTCAATCTGTAGATTTTCTGTTTCAAAATTCAGGAGGTACCTCTCTCTATTCTCTCTCAAATACCAATTACATTTTACAAAAAAATAGGATTGAAAGATAAATGAGATATACTTAAAGATGTGTTTTAGCTTTCTGGCTCTGTTTGTTGAACTGCTGACCCGGAGGTCGAAGATCTCAGTAGTCCTTTGAGCTGTCTGTCCCCTGTGGATGGAATAACTGATACTGGTAGCAATGACTGGTGTGCAGCATAATTTTTTTATAAGAAACTACCATACAGTGAAAAGCAATCCTGCAGAAATCCATCCCATGGTAGTAAAATGGCAGTTCGTGGAACCATAGAATCAGAGTGCTTTTGCTTGGAAGGGACCTTTTAAAGGCCATCTAGTCCAAACCCCCTGCAGTGAGCAGGGACATCTTCAACTAGGTCAGGTTGCCCAGAGCTCCATCCAACGTGACCCTGAATGTTTCCAGGGATGGGGCATCCACAGCTTCTCAGGGCAACCTGTTCCAGTGTTTCACCACCTTCACTGTAAATTTTTTTTTCCTTATATCTAGTCTGAATTAGCCTCTTTTAGTTTAAAACCATTTCTCCTTGTCCTATTGCAACAAGCCCAGCTAAAATTAAGTCTTGTCTATCCCCACTTGGAGATGACTAATATTTAGTCATAATATTTAGGTTATTGCCAAACTTTTAATACAAAATAAAAAGCAAACCGAAGAGTCTGAGTTTCGGATGACTTTTGTCATTAAATTAAACTTTTTTTTTATATATATAGGAAGTTGTTTTAATTATTTCCGTACTTGAATCATAAGCAATGCCATGAGGGTACTGTAACATTTGGAGTGGAAACATACTCAGCATTTCTGGTGTTCACATGTATTGGCATGTGACTGGCCGTGCTGTGCATCAAGGTTGTGCTGGAGGATAGGTGGCTGACTAGGTGGGTTGAGGAGTCATTATGCAAGCTAACTTGCTTCTGTGTCATGTTGTCAATAGAGGTGTTATAAAAATCAGTAGTAAGCTATTTGGGAACTGGGGCTTTGCCAGACAGAAAGAATTAACAGCTTCTGGAATATCAGCAGTAGAAATTGGGTCATCGGAGGAGTCAGCCATGTGCTCAGAAATAGATGGTAACTGTAGTTTGTTTAAGAGGAGGTTAAGGTGATTGTGAAGAAAGCTGCAGCAATGAACATTACATTTTGCAAATATACAAAAAGCATTAATATGTGGGTTTCTTTTGGGACAAACTGGCCGCCTGTGCCATCTTAAGCATTCTTTGCTACCTGAATCATTTTCCTTTTCCATGTCCTTATTTTATAGAACGCATTTTTTCAATAAATTATCTCCTACTTTGGCCAGGTCTGAACTGCTGACTTGCTCAGCTTTTGAAAAGGTGTATCATCCTGGCTGGTGAAATTGCTTCCGGTCTGTGAAGAGAGCAGTGTTATGTTCTAAATCATACCGAATCTTGGTATCTTGCTTCAGAAAATGACATGGGAAATTAATTGTTTGTTCCTTAAAAACTGATCACATGGGAATAATCCAGAACAAGAAAAAAACCCCATGATTTCCCATAACAGTAGGAGAGCAAAATGGTAAGGTATATGTGAGCTGTGGTTTGAACTACTGATGCTTTATATGGAAGGGATGCTTCGACAAAAAAGTAGTTTACAGAAAAGTAGTATACAGAAATTTTGGAAAAAATGTTGGTCACACTTGATTCTGTTTGTCAGCAGTCAAAAGCCTTTCTAATGGCTACACTTTCAGAGAAATGCATTGTGTGTGGTCCAGCAGCGAGAGCAATGACTGATTTTGCTTGCATTCTTCACCACTGAGCCATTCTACTTTTCACTGTTGTAATTTCCTTGTTTCCTTGTTTATCTGTTATCATGCTCACCATTGTGAACTGATTTGTGATAATTGGTGTAGAAAAAAAAATGACGTAAGCATTGCTGTATCAGGAAGGCCTGAGCCATGTAAAAAGCCCCAGGAGCACGTGAGAGAAATGTTAAGAGAAGTTTTAGTGCAAATGTGGATTGTATATTTGTACATGTACTTTGTTGACTCTGTGCCATTCTCTTTGATTATGTTTGAATAGGTAATTCTGTAATTCTTGTAAAGAGGTAGTTTGAAGAATCAGTATGAGCTTTGGAAATGTTCATGACCTGTAATCACAGATGGTGAGAAAGGGTTTTTTTTCCTCATAAATTCATAGGCATGCAGAAGTCAGACCTTTCCTTCTGGAAGAAAGGATGAACTTTACACAACTTCACTGTATTTCTTCCTTTTAAAAATATATTTGGCCAGGATTTAAAAGAGCTCAGCTCCCTTTTGGGTACCTAAATTAAATGGCTGGATTTGCAAAAGTGTTTAGCATCCAGCAGCTACTTTTATTCCCACATATGTACTCAAATGGGAGATGAGTTGTTTCGACATTATTTGTCAGATTGGTTGTGATTAAGACTCTAAACATTCCAAGAGCACTCCATTAAAATACTCATAGAGCTGACAACCTTATGGGGCCATTTGTATAGCCATACTGGTGGGCCAATAGAAATGAAATTCTGAAGTTGTGCAACCTCATCTTGTACATAAAAACGGAGAGGGTAAATGGCTGGTGGTTGTTCTTTTCTCTTGTTCAGAGAAAGCAATAAAAATGCAGGGAAATTCAGGCAATTGCAGCCACGAGAAAGAAAACCTTGAGCTTTCACGGACCAATAACCATTAAGGTGTGCAGATTTTCCAGTCTGTGTTAGGTAAGCAAGGGCTACAAGCACGGAGTATCCTTCAGGAACAGTGCACAGTTGAACAACGTATATCTAATACATTTATCCTGTTCTTGTCATCTTGAGAGGAGAATAATCTGAGTAATCATAGATTTACATGGAATTCAGTAACTGAAGACTCATAAATATGGAATAAGAATTTGTAGGGTAAACATGGAGGGTTACTGGAGGATGGATCACTCAGGAGCTATTGCAAAGCATTGTGGCTGGTAGTCTTTCTCATTTCGAGTTTTCATTTCTTAAAAAATCTTGACCAGTCATTTATCCCTGTCACCTTGAGACATTGTCTGTCTGAATAACCGTGTGACCGTTACTTGCTTATCAGTTTATGCTCAAGCTAGGTATCTCCTGCTCTCCTCAGCGTGTGCAGAAGCCCTAGAGAGGAGCATTGCACTTTTTGTAGGAGCCTAGCAGTGGGGAGGCATCTGAGCCCCTGAGCATCTGTTGTCTGAGAAGAGTGGAGTGATAGATTACAACTTCAGTCATTTGAAGCTTTCTTCCTCCTTGTTGCCTTAGTGCTGGGCCTCTGTTCCTCAACATAGCGTTTTAGTCTTCAGAGTCAAAAGAGAGCTGTCTCTTTACAGTGGCTTTATTGATTTAGCAGACTCAAAAATGTACTGTTGACTGTTCAAGTTTTTGAAGGTGTTGAAGACATCCTTCACTCAAGATAATCCAAAATGTTGGTAATAGGGACCTCATGTCTTAGGCTTACGGCTGTAAACAAAAATGTCAGATGTTCTGACATCTGATGCTTCTCAGTGAATTTCTTTTCATACTTATAGCCAAAGATGTTGTTCAGATCTAATGCCTGGAGATGGAGGACACCTGCTCCAGTTGGTGGGGAGTCTCCTCTGTCCTGTGTTTTCTGTTGTCCCCTTGCTGAGGGTAAAGATATTCTGGCTGCATGGTTAACACATGCCCCACCTTATTTAAAACCTGTTGTGATGATTGCAAAAGACTTCTCTCTTGTGACTCATTTGCTGTCCCTAATTTGTATCAGAAGAACTGAAGATCTTTTGGTTCTAATTCAGGATCTTATAGGAATTTTTTTATTGACCTGAATGTGCATAAATCCAGCTGAATCCCTTTCCTGTCTTCACAGTGTTACTGAGGCACAATTGTATTGCAAGCACAAAAACTTTTATTTTAGGAAAGTTTTTGATTCTTAGAAACTTGCAGCAGGGTGGCTAAGGTGGCCAGCTCTCAGAATAAATAATTATTTTGCAACAGAAATGGGTGTTGAAAGGTAAAGAAGAGAACTGAACTTTTTGTTTTCCTTTGCTAACCTTTGTGTGGGTTTGGGGAGTTTATGGGGAAGATCTAGGAAAGTGCTCAATCCTCTGCATAGGGATAAGTTTTCCCTAAGTTGAATGCTGATACCTGACTTTTAGATTGGCAAAACTGGGCTTTGCTGCTTAAGTCCACCCTGTGCTTACAGGTCCTGTGAATCTGTGCTCTGAACAAAACAAATTCTTTTTCTAGGGATTTGCATTTACCCTGTCTTAATTCAAATTTTGTGCCACTGAGCTTATGTAAGTGTTTTAAAATCATGGTAGCCAAGGTCCTCCCAAATACCAGTGCATGCGTATTTATCATGCATCTTATTTATTGGTGTGAACAGAATAGATTAATGTCATGAGTTGCATGTGTCTACGTGGCACTGAAATGCTTGCTGACGTGTCTGAACTGGTACTCCCTTGTGGAGGCTGTTTAATTACATCAACATACTGATTGCACCAGGTGGATATATAGGACTTCAGATTGTGTCTGCAGAGGGTGGTATGGTGTTGTAGACATCTTGCTAAGTCTGGCAGAGCTAGGAATTCAATGTGAATCTCTTGCATTTCAGGCCAGTGTCCAAATTAGTGTCATTTTTTCATATTTTGTTTCTTTAGTTCTTTTTGGTTCCTATGGTAGCAACCATGAGATTCATTCATGAACAGAGTTCATCTAATTAGAGCCTTTACAGGCAATTCAGTGTTGATCTATTAACCTTTACAGTCAGCGGAAAGACTCGATGTCTCACATGTTTTATTAGAAGAGGGTTAGATCCTTACTGAAATAAAGAGCTCTTTCTGAGAAGTTGCAGATCATAGACATGATTTGAGTTGAAAGGGTCCTGGAAGATCATTTAGTTCCAACCACACCCACCATAGGCAGGGACACCTTCCACTACATGAGGCTGCTTGAAGCCTTGTCCAACCCTGCCTTGAACACTTCCAGGGAGGAGACACCCACAACTTTTCTGGGCAACGTGTTCTCACCACCCCCATGGTGAAATAACTTTTATCTTATATCTAATCTAAATCTACCCTCTTTCAGTTTAAAACCTTTACCCCTTGCCCTATCATTATATGCCCTTGTAAAATGTCCCTCTCCAACTTTCTTGTAGGCTCCCGTTAGGTCCTGGAAAGCTGCTATCAGGTCTCCCCAGAGCTTTCTCTTCTCCAGGCTGAGCAACACACAGTTCTCTCAGCCTGTCTTCATAGGGCAGATGTTCCAACCCCCTGTTCATCTTCGTGGCCTTCCTCTGGACTTGCTCAACAGGTCCATGTCCTTCTTATGCTGGGGGCTCCAGAGCAGGACACAGTACTCCAGGTGGGGTCTCACCAGAGTGGAGGGGAAGAATCACGTCCCCTGACCTGCTGGCCATGATTTTGAAGCAGCCCAGGATGTGACTGGGCAACAAGCTGGCTTTCTGGGCAACAAGCGCACATTCCCAGCTCATACTAATTTTTTCGACCATCAGTACCCCCAAGTCCTTCTCCACAGGACTGCTTCTCAATCCATTCATTGCCCAGCTTGTGTTTGTGCTTGGGCTTACCCCACCCAAGTGCAGGACCTTGCACTTAGCCTTGTGAACTTCCTGAGGTTTGCACAGGTCCACCTCTCAAGCCTGTCCAGGCCCCTCTGGATGGCATCCCATCCCCTTGACTGCACTGCACAACTTGGCGTCATCGGCGGACTTGCTGAGCGTGCCCTCAGTCCCTTTGTCCATGACGCTGACAAAGATGCTAGACAGGTTCCCCTACTACTGGGCGAAGCAGTAGTGAGGAATTCTGCAGTGGCTAAACAGTGAAGCGTGTTAAAGAAAGGGTATGGGAAGTGAGGGTGCCAACATCCATACACCGTGTGTTGTCTTAAAATTGTTTCAGTATACTGGACTTACTATTTTCTCTTTCAGAGCTGTATTACTAGTCAAGGTATGAGTTTTTTTAGATCATTATAAAACTGCCTGGTGGGATAACGTTGGTGAGAGAGAAATCCCTGAGTGCAAGCTGGCTTTGTAACAGTGTGAGCGTTTATGGTAAGATCACATTGCCTGCTTCCTAGCTACGGAACTGCTGTGAGCGTCATATCACACCTCAGCTGTGATCTATAGTTTAAAGTCGCTACTGCTCCTTATCTGATAGTTAATGCCTGAGGAAACTATACATTATTGCTATTAGGAATTGTTTTTTTACTCTTTTCGGTTTCCCGTTTTACTGAGTAGCTGCTGACAACACGCTTTGAAGCTCTCCAAAGCTGGATTACAGTGGTTGACAGAGAGGACTGTTTTATGGCTTTGTTGTATATGTGTATGTTTTAGAAGGATGTACCTGTGTCTACTGGTTTATTTATTTTTGTGTTGCAAAAACATTTGGGCATAATAGGAAATTTTGCATTGTGTTACGGCTTCAACTACTGGTGCACTTTTTGGAAGTACCTTAAGATAGAAAAGAATGACTCAAACTATTTTTTTAAAAATTCTTTTTAGTAATCAGTAATTTGTGACTCTCAGTAATTGTCATATAAAATGTGCATAGTATCAAAAGCTCTATATGAAAATGAAGCATTTTAAAACTGTAATTTCTTTTTTTTTTTTTTAGTTCTATAACTCTTTTTCCTGAAGTATCGTACATTTAGTTTATCAGATTTTCAGAATTTGTTTCTGGAAGTTACTTATCTCTGTTCTACGCTTTTAAAACGGCAAGCAGTATCATGTGTTGAAATTTCACTGTTTATTATATATTCTAATTTTCTATGTGAAAGGATTACTCACAAAATAGAGATAAGAGAAAAATGGAAGAATATAATGATTTGCTTCCAGATGTGAATTCTTTTTCCCCTCAAGGTATAGGCATGAAATGACAGATACTCAGCTGAACAGTGGATAAAAGGTCTTAATATTAAAAACAAAATGTGACAAGAAATACACCTTACAAGCATAGTGTCTTGGATGCTCATCCTCACTTTCATTTGCCACCCCGAATTAATATTTTAACTTAATAAGATCTGCAAGGGAGTTGTGTAGTGATTTTCATTTGTCTTCATGTACTGCAGTGCTGCTGTATGGAAAGCTATGTTAATGTTTATAACTGGTGCTTGTGTCAAGAACTACTGTATAGTATAAATCTGTATTCATTATTGCTCTTCCTAAAAGTGAAACAGTAAAACATCATAAATTTCTTGTCTGTTTGTTTATGTATTTATTAGACAACTGCTAACTATGGCCAGGTTGCTCTGCGTGTTGGTGAAACAAAAGACCAAGGTCCAAACACATACTAAGCTTTATTATTAAGTAAAGGACAGTGGGAGACTTAGATGAACTACAGCATATTAAAGGCTTTGCTCCCACTACAAAAGAAGAGCAATTTCATGATGTTTATCAGTGTGGTCCAGCTACTGCGTAACAGCCCCAGCTAGCCATAGTACACATAATTATGACATATCTCTCAGAACCTCTATTACCCTAACACATTCTCTTCCACAGGAGAAATTAGATGTGTAGTGCTCTGTGGCTCATGATTTTGCCATCTTAAAGAGATGCTTAGTATTTGAGTGATGGTTGAATCACCTATTTTATACTTAAGTACATAATCCCAAGAAGGTTTAAATCAGTGTGTTAATTGGTAAGTGATACTGTAATTATATGTATAATCATGGAAATTTTGAATCCAGATTATTTACTTGCTCTCAGGAAATTAATCTGCAGAGGTCATATATTAGATTGCTTGTTTATTAAGTGGAACCCCTGTAGTTACAAAGTACTGATTGGCTATAAGCTGAATGAAGCATTCTTATAGCTGTATCCAGCAGGTGTCAACAGTTCAAATCTTTGAGTACGTATTGATCCAGATTCAAACAGTTCATTAATCTAAGCACACATTATATAGATTTTTCAATGCAATTCAGAAAGAGTTGAAAAATTGTATTGAATGATGAGAGATGATACCCAAATTATGTTTTTATGGCAAATCTCCCTTGCATTTGTGACATACTCAGATGGGGTTGGGTACTAAAACTGACACTGATTTTTATTTTCAGATGTACTTTTCTGGCTTGAGAGGGTAGCTTCAGCGGGTGAAGTAGTCCTTGTGTGCTGGCAATCCAGACCAACTGTTTTCTAGCATCAGGTTTGTCACACACAACCCCTGCTTCCTTTTCTTTTGCTTGCAAAGGAGATAGTGTTGGTCCCACTTAAGAATCCCAGAAACATCCAGATATGCCTTGTTTTATTTCCTCCTCTTCTTTTTGATCCTGGAATCCTCTGGCAAGGCCATTCAGCACAGGTTTAAACAGGATAGCTCTAATGAAATCACCTGAACAGCGTGAACCTTTAAAGCTAAAGCATGTGCTTAGGTGCTCTATTTCGTGGGGAAAATGCCATGGAGAGCCTGCTAAGAGAAGCAGTCAAAGGTACTTGGCTGGATTTCCCCCTCATCGACACTGGTGTACCTGAGAACAGAAATCAGCTGGTCATTCACATCACTTGTCAAATTCTTCATTCTCACCTATGACGTTAGTAAAGACAAATAGTGTTTCTCTTCTGTGATGAATTCTGACAGAGCTCTATCAGTTGGTGCATCTACAGGCTTTTAGCTTCGCAATTATGTAAGATTTTACTCCCTTTCTCTTCTCTGCTAATTGCTAGTATCGTTGTTGAAGTAGAGAACAAAGAGACGAAAGAAAAAAAGAGATGTTTCTGCTATTAGCAAGACAAAAAAGAGGGGAAGGTTGTTCAATTTTAAGGGAAAAAAATGCAATATTTAGAAACAGATCAAGGTTTTCAGGAGTTATTGTGTTTTTTCCTTACTGTAATGATCAAGCTAAAGATACGCTTCAGTCCTGCTGACCAGTTTTGATTAGATTTCTGTAATACCTAGTATCATGTATTAGGATAGGAGAAATACCTACTTAATAATTTACAAATGATAAAGAGTTTTTTATTATTTTATTTTTCTGACTCTTTGCAGTTCTCAGATTTTTTTTTGGCAATGTAAGGGAAGTTATGATAACTCTCTGAGACACTTGGAATTCATATAGTATGAATTGCAAAGCTGCAAAGAAGGTAACAGTTGTGTGATAGTGTTGTAGATCTGATGCGCTAAAAATACTGTGCAAAATCTCACCCAGTTATCTTGGAGTTTATGTGCCTTTGATACTGACAATACTGTTGTTGTTTCCTAGTGCTAATAACTAACTATATGTTATGTTCGATTTCATAAAGTACAACTTGTATTGTACAGCTTGCATGTCTAATAAAAATACAAAATTTCAATAAGGCTTATAAAATAATGGATAGGAATTTTTCAGAAGAGTTGACATGCCTGTCAAGATAATGCTGATAGAATTTCATACATCTGCAGTAGGACACAAAATTAATTACCAAAGAATCTGACATTGTTAGTCCTTTTTATTCAGTTATGTGATAGCCTCAGTGCTCTGCAAAAAACCAAAATCAAAGCAGAATTGAAAACTGTTGTCGGAGTGGCAGGTTTTCATCTAGAAATGTTAATATATATTAAGCATTAGTTAAAAAGAATGCATATCATATCTTAACCTTTTTTGAGATAGTGTCATTATGTATGGTATACCTATTCAAAGGTGTATTATTTTAGCAAAGAGTCTACTTTAACGTAAAGTATTTGTGGTTTTCAGATAATTATTGTTGTCTTGTAATTTTGAGGAGCTGGCCATGCAGACAACGGTGCATTCAGCAGTCTCCTGTGAAGTCCAAGGGTGTAATTCAGTCACAAAGACTGGTGACATTTCCAACGTGAAACATAGATTGAGCACTCCATACAAATATGAAATACCAAGATCCCTCTGTAACCTTTATGTTTTTAAAGATATTTTATGCAGGTATCGCTACACTGTTGGAACGCGGTGTGTGTAAATTGCCGAGTTCGAAGACCCATTTCTGCACGTTGGCTGCCTTTACTGTGCCACTCCTCATTTCTGCGGATGCTTGCACCGAGATAATGTCTCTTTTATTCTTCTTTCACCCCGAACGTGAGCCATTCAGGATATCAGAAGCAGAAGTTAGAGCAACAGTGATGTGTTGGAGGACCGGCACTTAGTGCCCAGATGTGCTGCATCCCTGCGCCGCTGGTGTGCAGCGCCCGCGGGGGTGCTGGGCGCTAGGTGTCACTGTTCCTCCACGGCGGGACGGCTGCCCGTGCATTTTTTGGGCTGTGAGTGTAAAGTACTGCAGGTGGCAAAGGTTTGTACATTTAGTTTATATGGTCCCACTTCAGATGATGTAGTCATGAACTTTGAGACAAACAGCAGCTGGATTACTAAGTGTTTTCTCATGTAATGTAAACATCAAGCGTATAGTTGAGAGAAAGGCATCAGCAAGCCATCTTTAGCTGGATTGGTGTGAGCCAACTGTGATCTGCTATTTTTGAACCACTGAAACCTTAAGACACAGGAGAGAAAGTGGATTGCTAATCTCCATTTTATTTATCGGCAAAGATATTTTGTAGCCACCCGCTGAAAGAACTGGATGAAAACTGTACTAGAACTTTGTAGATGAAGGTTAGTTAGGAAGTATATGCCATAATTTCTTTCTTCAGTCATTCACTGAAGTTCTCTCTTTTTTTCTTTTAAAATACATAAATACAGATTTGGTGTTGTTTAATCTGAAATGAACTGCCGAAGGTAAGAAATAAAGGGGAAAACACAGGGCCAGCACTGGCAGTATGCTTTTATGCTTGCATTTAGACCAGAATTTATTTGGGAAGAGGTACCAGTGATGAAAGTGAGTACAGAAGTTGGCCTCTGGTGCTCAAGGTATTAAATGAAAAGCTTAAAAATAGCCTCAATATCCTACAAAATCTAAAATAACTTGGTGTGGATGCCTCTCCATCTGTTTAGTTGGAAGGTATTTTCTCCAGATGTATCCTTACTTTCATCAGGAGAGGGTTTCTAAAACGAGCGAGTCCTTCACTCTGGAAATAAAGATGTAGCTCTGAACATTCAGTTGATAATAGCTGTAACTGAAAACAGTAACTACTTGTGCCATAGTTTTACATATATTTTATCAGCAAATCTAATTACTTCATCACATAGCGACTTCTGTTTCAGACGACATTTTTTAAAAGATATCTTGCAAGTAACTTGGCAGGTACAGGCTTTGTGCAGGAATTACTAGGTAAATTTTTGAGGACTGTTCATTACATAAAGCCTTGAATTGGTCTCATGACTTCATCTCCAGATAATCTTAGGTGGATGTGCTGGTGTGTGACCTCTGTACTTGTCCTCTGCGTCTGAGTAGAAAATCTCAGATTATATCGTGGCAGGATGGAAAAGACTGAAAATTATTCATCTAATGCAGCAAAAATGTCAATCATTTTTTATAGTGTTTGTTTTCAGAAGGGTATAAATAAAACCTGATTTCTTTTTTATTGTCCCAATGAGTTGTGTACAACAGCTACTTCATTTACAAGAGTATTTGCTTTAAATTTGAATTTGGGCATTGAACCTTGGTTTTGTTCTTTTTAACATTTCTTCCCAGTTAGTAAGGATGTCGAACAGACAGATCCATTCAACCCGTTGTGGGCTTGCACAGGGGTAACTGATTGTGGCTTAGCAGGCAGTTCTGGTGATGACCTGAAAGTTGAAATGAATTGAATTCACTCAGCTCGGTAAGCTTTTCAGAGCTCAGAGGAGCAAAAGGCAAGTGAAAACATTTTATCGTTAACATCACAAACAGGACTGCATAGTCAAGCATTGTGGTAATGTTATTCATGTATAGAAGTGCATCTTCAAGCAGTAAGGATGTAGGTGACAAAACTTAGTAAATTAAAAGTACAGGTTATGCAGCTCAGCAGGTCTCCATTTGAGGGTTCATGGATTGCTACAGGGATTCTATTAGAAACTGGAAGGGGGGGGTGTTCCCCATAGACATTTTTAGAAAGAAAAGTACCATGTTGTATCCAATTATATCAGGCCAGTAGACCCTCTCTAAGTTTAGCCTTTTTATCTAAGGTCTCATTATGTTACAAGTTGTATATGTAGAGATTATCCATTAACCACTGAATTTTGACCCATTGCAGGGCGGAGCAATCTGTCCTCCAGGCTGCTAACACAGGTTAAAACTTGAAAACTAAACACTGCAATGACAGAAACTGGAACTGGGCTAGACCTTGTCTTCTGTCGGATGAAGTTTAAACTCAAAGGTGATTGTGGTGTGGCCACTTGTGCCACTTTTTCACTGGTAAAGCTAGCTGCTGTCCTGTGTGATAAGGGGCTGCCCATTCTGTGAGCTGCATTACTAAAATCTTCGTACAGCTGGGATCCATAATATGCCTCTCAGTGGAACCAGCAAAACTGGCCTCATAGTCTTGACCAGCTTCATTTCCTCCCATAGCCAGGGATGTTGGGTGCTCCATGGCCCTTGCAGCAGCACAGGATTCCATCCCAAAGTCGCAGGTAAAATACTTACGCCTGTAACTTGGAAGCCACAGATAAGCTGCTACTGTTACACAGTCATGCTTTATCTGGAAAAGGCATCATCTATATCCGTTTGCAAGATGTTGCAGTTTTATGACTTGATTCTCCCTTTTATCCCTTCATAGAGGTTTGGGGCAATGTTAGAAGCAAAGAATGAGTTTTTTAAGAGCATGCCTTGGGCCTAAATTTTGGACCCAAACCTCCAAGCCTGGTGAAGAGCAGACTTCAACTTAATAGGGACATAGGTGTTAACAATTTTCTGCCCAGTCTCTGTAAATAGACAAATTTCATTGTGGTAGTTTTAAGTAGCATGAGACAAAGTGGATTTGTTAAAGGAGCATGGATCCTGCAGAAGCTTTTCTTTTCTTTTGGGGCTGGACTTAGGAAAAAGTAGAAGGGAACATCTGTGTGAACTCTTTCAGCCTACAGTGAATCCTTTGGGATCAACAAATTCTGGGTTCAGAATCTCTCACTTCTTCCGCATGGGCAAAAGCTGCTCCGAGCTTCCTAACCGAGTTTAGCTGAGCTGACACATGGCACTTCCCCACTTGCACAAAGATTTTTTTCTCATTTATAGACTTAAGAGTTAGAAGGAAAGAGGAGTGTAGTGTTCCAAGCATGGGGAATAATATACTGCTGCTGCTTACGTGTTGCAAGAGTGGCTAGGAACTGCTGAGCTGTGAGATAACAATCCAGGGACCAACTTCACTCAAACACTTGCATTTTATTTAACTTTTATTTAAATAGTGAAACTCTTTGATTGTTAAATTAGCAGTAAAGCAGACTGGAGACTGGTTTACAGTCTCTGGAAAGCAGCCACACATCATCAGTGTCATAAATTATGTTCTTTTTTACCAAAATATTGGCTGCCAGCTGAAAGTTAGAAATAACTTATTTTATTTTCAAATGCAATTTGTAGTTTACCCACGGAAAGAAATGAGCAAAATGGATGCAGCTGTCTTTTAGATTAACCCCACAGAGTTGTCAGGCTTGGAGTTCCCAGAGAAGTGAAGCGCAATGCATTCAGTATTACCCCTACACAACACAACAGGAGAGCCCACTTCTTCCTGGCCTCTCAGAGTTAGGGGTGAAGGTACTTGTGCCTGTACTGGCAGAAAGCCCAGGTTGTCATAATGACAAACCCCCAGAAGAAAGCAATGGAATAGCTCTCAAGACATCAGATCAGCAGCAGAGTGTGTTTAGGTGATGCAGACACAGTTTGATGATGTAAGGGGCGGTGCATGGTATTTAAAACCTTCTTTAGTGCTCATGAGCAGTATCAGATTTTATTTATCTGCTTAAGGTGTGCTATCTTACTTCAGCCTTTGAGGAAATTTCATCTTTTAAAGAAAAAGCACTTTCTGGTTTGGATACTGATACACCTCATGCAGGTGCCAAAGATATGAATATCTGAAGAACTCCCATGAAATGGAGAGGTTATGGCATTTCTAAAATTTATTTTGTGTTTAGTTTTTTTCAGTGCCATTTATACATTTCTTTAAGTCAGTTTTTCAGGGAAGACTGTTACATAGGAGAGTAAATCTTGAATTAATAGGTCCAGAGGCTTGGCATTTGTGTCAGGTTACCTGAAGTTATTTTAAAATGATACATAAAATGATTTTTAAAAACAGTGAGCCCCCTAGGTTGTTTAATTTTCGAATCCATCACTCAAGCCGAGATGGTTTACAGTGCACGTGACACAGCAGAAGAAGGATTACTGTATGTGTGAAGCATGAGGACAAAGATTACTGAGGAAATACTAGAGTCAGATGTAGCTGGGAATCCTGGTTTTGTGCATAGGAGGTGTTACTCATTTACAATATATTTGATTTGACAATGAGACTGGGTCCTGTTGACCTCCAGTGAGCATGTAAGTTAAGTCTAAAATATAATCTGCATGGCATAGATGCATGTTTGTGTTCTGGGGTTTTTTTTTGTGTGTTGTTTTTTGTCACACAGCTGCATCATTAGTAACAGTGACATTTTATGTGTAGAACTGCAGTGGTCTCTTTCTTCTTAAAATACTTCCCTGTAGCATGTGCCTTTTTAATGTTCAAAGAAAACTTGCACTATCTGCTATCTTGATGTCTTGTGACCTGGCAATGGAGCTTATTGTGTAACAAGAGCAAGCAGAGACTGGAGCCTTGCAGTGAGAATGAGCAGTTCATTTCAAGGCCAGCTGGATGAATCATGGTTGAATTTTTTTTTATAAGGTCACTTATTGCTGCAGATTTTTAAAGGGAAAATACAAAATTGTGCAGTTGCTACTGAAACCATTTCCCTGCATGTTAGTGGTACATTCCTTGTGCTTAGGAAATCAATGTCAGTGATGTAATGGGAGTTTCTACATCATACTGGTATGTCGTTCACACGAAGAGAGCATCGTGGGAGCTGGTGAGATTGATGTCCTCTCTAAGAATAGCACTGATTATAGAACAGATTTTCCCATATACAGAGCCATTTTTAATTCACTGCCTACTGCAGCTGCCAGCCTGCAGAGATAATTCCTTCTAGCAGAATAGCTCTAGATTATTACAGGGAAATCAAATTTGCATAAAAGCGTTTTATTTCTCCCCCTTTTTTTCATGTCAAAGTTACCAAACATTCACTGCCAGTTACTTTTTTGTGCATAGGAAAAACTTTTTAGAATTACATCTTAGGTAAATTTTATTAAAATCTTTCTGAGACTTTTTTTAATGTATTTTAGAATTAATACTAAACAACTACAAATAACTATTGTTAGGGAAGAAGCAAGCTTTTTAGAAAAGGAAGATAAAACTAAAAACTAAGAGCTGTTTTGCACACCTTAAGGAGCCCAAGTAGCTCCATTCATATCTATTTATTTATGTGGTCTCTGTGACCGCGGCAGATCTTGCAGGATGGGTCCCTACGGTTTAAAAATGTGATGTGGCCAACCATTGATCAGTGCTGTGCAAATCTGAGTAGGTATTGTCATTTACTGATGAGGAAATTGAGCCACAGGTAAGTTAAATTAATTACTTAGCGTTACAAACTGATTGCAAAACAGGCTTAACAGTCTCCCGAATTGCAAGTGCTTGCCAGGGTGTCTAGGCTGTTCTCCACATCACTGTGCTCTATAGAACGCTTTCAAACAGAGTTTTGAGGTTCAACAGTGAGAGTAAGGTAGTGGTCTTTTGGGAGGGTATTTTTAATTGACGTATTCTTCAACATAGCCAAGTGCTGTACTGGGTATCTTAGAATTTGTATATAAGCTACTTTTTCAAAGGTCAAGGAAAATACTGTAATGAGGTCTTAGGGCAGAGACCATTCTGAAATCTTGGGTTGGAATTTTTCTTAATTTGTCTTTGCTTCAGCCTTGTTCCCAGGTCAATGGATTACCATTTAGAAGTAGTAACAAAATTTGTCTCCTCCTTTGTTAAAATCTGTAGTGTGACTTGCAGAATTCTAAATCTGTGCTGCAGAAGTTAAATACGTGAGACGCCAAGGCATCATTCAGTTGCCTGAACTGAGGTGACCAGTGCCACTTGATATATGCTAGGACAGCCTCTACCTAGTCTCTATGCTAATCCAGAAGGGTGCAGGCATCCCATATATACTGTGTTGGATCCAGCCTTGTGTAGATGTTATCGGATGCCTTTGCTTAGGCAATTGAACTGAGATCCCAGATTGACTGCAGAGCTAAATATTTTTTAAAAAAAATGAACATGACAGCAAGAATGTGGCCAAAGATGCTGACCATGAAGGTAATGGCCATGGTATGACCATGGCTCATATCTGCATGAAAGGAGTCAGAAGACCATTCAGTACCTTACAGTAGTTTCAGATTCAGAATTTGCTGCCTTATTCCTTTGAAAAATCTTCAAAGAGGAATGGTAGGTATGCATATGCAGCTAGACCCCGGCCACAACTGGATGTTGCCTGGTATGACAGAGCAGAGAGGCTGCATGGGAATTGATATCTGTGCTCTGTGGTGTTTGAGTGCAATCTGTAGGCAGATTGGTGGCATCTGGAGGTTCAGCTTACCTGGCAATGGCCCAGTAGGACCTTCTACCAGTTAAAAGCACTGAAGTGCTGCTCCAGGTGGGTCCTCTATGATCTTCCAGCATGTGCTCTGTAGGAGGTTTCAGTGGTTTGGGTTGGAGCGGCCAGGAGTGAAATGATTATTTATGTTAGTAGTTAGGAGATCACGAACTGCTACACAGAAACAATTAATTAGTGACCTCCATGCCTCTTCTGGCTTCATTGATTTCAGTAGATGGGGCTTGTAGAGGTCTTGGCCACTCTGTGCACTATCAGCAGAAGAAATTATGGTTTCCCTTAGCAGTGTGCAGAGTTATATTTTTCCCAGGAACTGTGATAGCCTGCTTAAGTACTGTGCTCCCTCTGCTATCGGCCACTAACGCAGAGTTTATGGTTGTAACAGGCAAAATGACTTTGGAGGATTGTGCTGTAACCTGATAGTTTTTCCCTTACCCTCAGCGTTATAACATGATTTGGACTTGCCTGTGGACGGAAGTAAATCATATTTTACCCTCACTGCTAAATTGTATTATGGCCCTGACCTTTATAGGTGAGACAAAACTGCATTATAATGTGGTTACAGGGCTGCTGTGTTATACAGGGAAAACGTGGTTATCTGAGGGTCTCATGGGAGCATCCTAAACCAGAAGATAATCAGGAGTTTGGATAACCAGGAATTTCAGTCTCGCAGATGTATTAAGCTAAATCAAAGCTTCACTGCTGAAGCTGGGGAACAAATGTGAGTCTGGTAAATATGGGTTAAAATGTAACATAATATTCGATGTGATGAAATGGATTGGAGCAGGCCCTCAGCTGCTGTGAGTTGTCGTGACACTGAAGTGAATCTATGACAACTGACACCATCTGGGATCTTCCTGTCTTCCCAGATTGGCCCTCCATTGTGTTTTTCCTAGTATGAGTCCTTCTAAAAATAGAAAAATTAGAAAAGTCAAGCCAACAGAGGATGTAAAGTCCCATTAGACGAAAAAGCAGAGGTAAAAAACCCCTTGCTAACACCAGCTAGGTTGGATACATGGTTACAGTATGTTTGTTGAAATCCTGGGTTTTTTTATGCCAAGGTTTCAAGAAATGTGGTAGAGGACCCCACTGCAAAGAAGAACACACTAAAAAAAAATCTATATACCACTGCAAATTCCCTGAAGATTATAGCTGATACATGGGACTTCCTTCTGAATGACCCATTCTGTCAATTCTCTGTTGAAAGAGTGGTCTCGGGTGCCTCGCAGAGACCACAGGTGGCTGCACTTGCTGCCTCCATGTAGCAGCACTGAGTGCAGCTACTTCTCTGAGCAGCTTTAGTGAGCCCTCATCACAAGAAACACAGTCGGTGGGAGGCAACATGGGGCCTGAACTGGGAATGCAGGTCTGTTCTATCCTATTTCTCTGATTTTCTCCAAGAGTCTGCGAGAAACCTTCAAATCTAGGTGTGCACCTCCAGACCCCAGTAATTCACAGCTAAAAATCAGTTTACCTTGAGCATTTCTTGCACCTTGTATCTGAGGGTGAACTTTCATTTTCTATGATAGGGAGCTCTGCAAAGCGCTCTGCAGGGTTTTGTGATTATTGCTTACCTAATGTATTCAAGTTACTAAATGAAGTCTAAAATTAATTGGAATCTCACGGCATCTTCAGGGATAAGGGTTTAACAGTGTGCAGACCTTAAACTGTTTGCACAGTTGTGCCTTACTGAAGTGTGATGTTAGCAAATACTTTCACATTCCCTTTTATAGGCAGCTTCTGTCCTTCTGCAGCATAAGTCTGACAATGGGGACCACCATCCTTCAGTCTTTTACCAGTTGCACTTCACAGGATGTATATAAAAGTGTGTGTAAATGTGTGTGGGTGCGTGTTTAGCTGTGTGGGTGTGTATGAATATGGATATAGAAAGAGAGAGAATGTTTTCCTGTGTGTATGCATATACTACTATATATAGTACAGCTGCATTTCAGAATTTAGTTTAAAAAGAAAAAAGGTGATTTTTTTCTGCCAGGGATTTGGCTGAGTATTCTTTATGCTCAGCCCTCACCACTATGACCATTTCTACTCTGATGGATTTCCCATTCACTGGAGCTGAGTATACAAGTACATGAAAAGGTGGTTTCACAGGCCCACAAAGAACACTTATTTCATTTTTAGTGTATGCTAAGGGTTGGACATCAGTACACGGTTCTGGCTTTCTTCTCCATAACAAAGGGGGAGGCGTTTTGCTAACACTGAAGTTTAGTTTCTACAGAACTTTGGTAGCATATGAGATGACGGAGCATCAGATTCTTGGGCAGTATTTTTTGTTGATGTGAATGAGGCTACCCTGGGTTACAGAGGATCTAGCTCTAAATCCTTCAGACTTACAATTTGCTACATCAAGTGATTTCTGTTGCTTCATCTCCTAAGTCGTAATAAATATTGCTCTGACCAGTCATGTTGTCTAGCATAGTAGAGCCTACAGTCATATGACTATGATTTTGATATGATTCCATTGGACAAAAATTTATTACGCCAAAGTTGTTAACAGAAGAAATGCTGTAAGGAAACGTAATTACTGACCGCCTTTCTGCAGACTGTATTGGCTTGCATATAATCATCAGCTGTAAATAAGAAATAGGTTTTGATAGATTTTGTTAAGAAAAGACTGAATTTCATTTGAGCTTTCACTGTGTTGTGTACCTGACAGTCTTGACAACTGTCTACCAATTGTTACATTCTTACAATAATTGGATAAGAGCCTGATCAATTGAAGACACAATGAATTAAGGGTGTAATAATGCTGCTTGTCAAAGTATGCTACCTGAATAAGACCTGCCTTGCAATTTATCTTGTATATTTATATTAAGTGGTAATTACACTTAGAGATTTGTATAAATGACTTGCTTTGCAATTTAAAAAAAAATAGATTATCTTTTAAATTGTGTGTTATTTGCTGTAAATAACAATGATTAGTTTGGTTCAGGCGTAGGATGAGGGAGCCAACAAACTGGAACAAGAACCCTGTCAGATGAGCAGCACTGTCATTCTTTACAGTTTATATGTTGCCAGTTAAATTAAAAGTTTTTCTGTTCCCCATAGAGAGTTCCTTTTCTCTGAGTTTCCAGCAGAGAGTTGGTGTGTTTGAAGTGATGTACATTTAAGCTTGCCATTATCAGCAGTTTACTGAAGCAGCTGTACAACACACAATGTTCTTCTGCCATAAGCATTTTGCAGGGAAGGTTACAGAAGCATCCAGAGCCACTCATGAGGAAGCTAACCTTAGGCTAAAGTAAAAGAAGAGCAGAAGTGGTGTGTGTGTGTGTGTGTGTGTTGGTTTTGTTTTGTTTTTTTTGATGGTGCACTAACCCACTGCATTTAGAACTGTGCCTTCTGATAGACTACTTGCTTTATTTGAAGCCCCAAAGATGAAATGCACTGACCAAACATAATGGTAATCTATCAGTGAGCAAGATGAATAAAATACATGGAGTTTTTATCCTTCAGCACTTCGTTTATCCTTGTTGGAGCTTTAGCTAAGGAGCTTTGCACAATCTGAACAGGCATCAGTGTTGGAAGAAAGTATGTGGAATTAGACCAGTGGATGTGGGGTTTTTGGGTTTTTTTTTTGAGAGAAGTCAACTTCTGTTGCAGGTGCAAGTTTTGAAAAATATAAACAAGAAGCAGACTCCATGTAACTGTACCATCAATTAAGCTGGTTTAATAGCATTTCAATTTGTTGTTAATAAAGCAAACATTTACTAATCTTATCTCTTGTAAGCAGGAAGGAAGTTAAAGTGCACAGTAATGCACATTGCTGTCAGGAAAAGTGGTTTATAATATCATATGATATAATTTGCAGTGAAGCAAAACCAGCAAATGGCTATCTGGGAACACGTTTGATTTAACTTCTCCTCCCTTCCCCCTTGGTAGCTGTGTTGTTTTTGTTCATTTCCCTAGTTTCATGCATCCTTAGCATTTCCTGCTGCTGGGAACACGTTTGATTTAACTTCTCCTCCCTTCCCCCTTGGTAGCTGTGTTGTTTTTGTTCATTTCCCTAGTTTCATGCATCCTTAGCATTTCCTGCTAATACCTGCTTGGGTATCAGCAGCCTGGCTGTGCAAAGATCGTACTACTAGAGAACAGATGAGATGAGGGACCTTCTCTCGGGTTTTTTCTTTACCTTCTCACTGGACTGAGCTACTTCGAGGAGCAGTCAGCATGATGGCTTAATTGTGCTTCAAGGAACGCTCTGGTGTTGTCTAGACTGACCAATGATGGTCTGAGAAGTGAGGGCCCTTGCTGAAAAACAGAGTTGTTTTTAGAATGGTGGATATTACTGATTGGTAATGACACGAACATTTACCTTCCACTCTCACGTGGCTGATTTTTCCTTTCTGCCCACTAATCTTCTTGTACCATTCTCAGCACTACCCAGTGAGAGGAAGGCTCTTCTTTGCTTGTAAGAAAAGCCTAAATCTTGACTAAATGTAGGTTCCTAAGACCGTGTTAAGCTTCCTAAATAATCAGACTTCCTGGAGCTGTTACATGCTCAGCACTTTACAAGTCAGCCTTCTGATATTTAAATATACCTAACTTTGGGCTTCCATTAAAAATAATAGCCAAGAGTGTGCGGGAGGAGTTTGGAGTGCTGGATTTGCAGTTGCTGCAGTGTCTCACTGCTGTTGTGTTGAAGAGAATGAATTGCTGATTAATTCTATAGTTTTGCATGCAATACTGATTTCTGAAAACACTCCCCACCTCCTTTGTCTGGAAACAATCCCATAGTCTGCTGACATTTGAAAGAATATACAGCTTATCTGTTGTGAAGTCCACTGAAAAATAATTTACTATTCACATGTTAAATATAGGGGCAGTTGGTCTTTTTATACTACTGCAATAATTCTGTAAGGAAAATTTCAATGATGAAAATGAAAAAAAAGTTAAAATAGTCATAATTTACTGCTTTAGTCTGCAGGGCAGCTGTTTTCTGCCTCTATCTGTATTCTAATAAGTCTTTTAAATGAAGAGATTTATGAGATTATTTTAATTTTGATGTCTTTTTAATGCTTCATGCATTTTAAATACAACCTTTTAATAGTTTTTGAGATTGGAGAGTTTTATTTTATACTGCAGAAATAAATGTATTCTCAGGAGACTGCACAGTTATTACTGCCTTTTTTTTTTTAATTCAACGTATCTGGCATATACAACTATAGTATCAACCAGCAGTGCTGCAACTAGCATCGAATGCAAGGCATCGTTAGAGTTTGAGAGACAATCTGGCTAAGAAGGATACTTATAAGAAAAATCAACAAAACTCCTCTTGCTGTGGGCAATAACCTTCTGTTGATAAGAGCTGCACAGAAAGCTCGTGCTGTAAAGGTGAAATTCAGAATATTCTGAATGCAGCAAAACAAGTGAGGTCCTGCTGTGTAAGGTACCTCCGCATCCCTACTGTCTGCTTCTGCAGCAAGTGTGTGGAGGGCAAGCCCTGGAGCGTGCTGCGTGGGTCTGTGGTGGAACAGCCCCAGCCAGCTGCCTGGTGTGATCTCTCAGGTGTACGGCTGAGCAAAAGTTTGATTCTTTCTGAACTCATACAGAACTCCTCTCTGCAAAACCTTGGTGCCTTGTGCTTTTGCTTTGGTTGCGCGTAGTTAATGGCAAGCGTGTATTTTATGTAAGAGTAGAAGAAAACGGACAAAAGGCTTTAATGAAGTAGAAGTAGTGGCAGACCCTCTAGCTGTAGATCTTTTTAGAGCTTGTGTAATGGGCCTTGCTTGGAAGGGCACGGTGCATGTTTTACATGTAGCTAGGAAATGTAAAGCTGATGAAGTCTAGCAGCAAGAAGAGAGTGGCAGGTAACAGGGAGGCTGGCAGGGCTCGCAAACAGTGCAGTTCTCAGTGCTGCTGACTAGCAAGTCCTGCCTCTGCACTGTTAAAAGCAGTAGCAGGAGCTGCCCTCTGCAGCTGGAACCTGTTCCAGTAGCCCTGAGTATTACAGCGGTTAGCATGTCTAGTTATTATATACTAAAGCTAGGTTTGTAACAGCGTTTTAGAAGATGTGGCCTGTGCTCTTCAGGCTCCCTCAGTTCTGCTTGCTACAGAGAGAATGTGGGACTTTGCTTAGTGCTGGTGCCATGCTTAGCTCACCTCTTTGTGGGTACCTGGGAAACACGTGAATGCAGCACTTAAAGCCTCTATTGCTGTAGTGACTCATGAATGCCCTTAAGTCAGCCATGAGCACTGCTCCCTTGTCCTCCTAAAAGACTTTGGTTGAGATTTGTCAAGGTCCAAGCTGTTGGGCACGTGAAGGATCAGGGAAGAACTCTGAAGTACTTTGAGAGAACATCTTCCAAATTGTACTTTCTACCTTACCTTTCTGTGAAGCTTGAAATAGTCTTAAAGAAATGATGGGATTATTCCCAAATAGCATGAGAATCTCATCAGTTCTTAAAATGGCGAGGCCCTACCTGGAGAACGGTGTCCAATTCTGGGCTCTCCAATAGAAGACAAACATAGACATAATGAAGTGAGTACGGTGAAGGGCCACAAAGATGATGAAGGGACTGGAGCATCTCTCCTGTAAGAAAAGTCTGCGAGCTGGAACTGTTCAGTCTGGAGAAGAGAAGGCTCAGGGAGGACCTCACCAATGTATATGAATACCTAAAGGGAGGGTACAAAGAGGATGAAGCCAGGCTGTTTTCAGTGGTGCCCAGTGACACAGGACAAGAGGCAGTGGGTGCAAACTGAAACAGAGGAGGTTACTTCTGAACATCAGGAAACACTTTCTCACTGTGATGGTGATCAAGCACCGGCACAGGTTGCTCAGGAAGGTTGTGGAGCCTCCCTCCTTGGAGATAATCAGAAGTCATGTGGAGATGGTCCTGGGTGACTGGCTGTAAGTGACCCTGCCTGTATGATTTTAATGAATTAAAATAATTTGGGAAGAAACACAAACACTAGGATTGGAATCTAAATCCAAGAAGATGGAGCGAGCAAAGTGAAGATGATGTTGTTCCAGGAGAGAATTGGATGAGAACTTAGGAGGTCTACTGGGATTTAATAAATAAAGCAGCTCCATCAAGTTCAGGAAATGGTCTGAACTGCAAATGTTAGAAATTAGAAACTCTCAGAGGAAGGGAGGAAAGGACAGGTATTCTTCCAAAGGGCACCCACATGTGGCCACTGTTGCAAATCAAATTAGATAGACACTTGGCCTGAAGTAATAGACTGGTCTTCTGTGCCGTTCTTATGAGTACTCTCGTCACTGTAAGACGGGTGTTAGGTTGTGAAGTCAATACCATGCAAGGCTGGGAGAGTAAAGATAGCAATGGGAGCTCATATTTGGATGAGTAAAATCTGAGAGGAAGATGTGTTTACTCTGTGGTGATGTTATAGAAATGGAAGTTTCTGCATGAGTAGGTGCTAACAGCACCTGGGCGTCCAGCTTCACGTGTGTCTGCCCTGAGACAGCAGTTACCTGGCTCAGTTAGTGGCAACAAGCACACAAATGATTATGTTTTTATCATGAAGTACAACTGCTAGGTGACTCAGTTAACTGAATGTCCCTGTTTTGGTACTAATTCCTCTGTTGCAGTGTCCCAGGTTTCTGAGATTTCTAAAAGGCTAAAATATGAGGCTTGGAAAAAGTAATCTGGTAATTATCAGAGAAGGAAAAAAAAATAGGAAGTGAGTAAAAGCAGGCAAGTGCCAGTATCTATCTTTCCAGATGGTTCTACTTATTTTGAGCTTTTCTGCCTTGATCTGCCTTGTGTTAGTCAGGCTAAAGCAACAATATTTGCTGTGCATGCATGTGAGATTTCAACTACCACTCTTTAGGTTTGTAATTAAGAAATTAATTAAAATACTGTACAGTTTACTGCACAGTCTATCAAGAGTAGGGCAGTTTACAAGAATTTTCACGTGTGTGCTATAAATTCAGTGCTACAGATATACAGAATCATATTCACACTGATATTAAAAGTTGTCCTCCTTCTGCAGAGGAGTATCACAAAAAAAATTATAGCGAGGGACTGGTTTTAAAGTAATTTTCTCAGCAGAAACCTGACCAGTAAGAATGAAAATCTTAAGATGGAAAGAACAACATGAAATATGAATTGAGAGGATGAAAGAGAAAGAGGTGTAAAAACTGAAGCCAACCAACCAAAAAAAGAGCCCAAACTTCTGAATTTGCCTGCAGTCTTCTGAGGTTACTGTTGAGCTCCTGTCAACCTTCTGCTGATGCCTGTTTAATACCAATATGTCAGAATTCAAAAGTACAAATCTGAAAGTTGTAGTTCAGTTTTGTTCCATTGCCAGATCCAGTGATACCACTACCAGTTACGTGATGAACTGAGCATTTCTCTACTGACAGAAGTGAGCTTAGCTTGGCCGAAGACACTGAAAGAGACACATTTTTGCAGATTCTAGGTTGAAACTGGTTTAACTTTCAGTAAAATTGTGGACTTCCTCCTTTTATTTGTTGCCAGGCAAGTAAAGGAGAAATTCTTGAGGTAATATTGCTTATTAAAAATGTGCCTCATAATGTTTAAGGTGAATTTTTGGAAGACTGCATGAAAATATTGGCATAAAACTCTTCACTTCCCAACTTTCCAGTGATTAAGGTAAGAAAAAGAGATTTGTGTAAAAAAAAAACTGGTACATAATGGTATTAGCAAAACTTTTCTCTCAGTTACCCTACCAAATGTCACATGTTACGTGGCTGGAGAGGTATTGCAGGAAGTGATGCAGCAAAGCCATAGGAAAATCAAAACACAGTAATTCTGGTAGAGATTTAAAAACAGGAAATGTGGCAGACAAAATCAAGCATTATCCTCCTGTACTTTCTTGTCAACAGGAATTGAATTAATTTTGCAGTGTAGGAAATAGTCGATCTCTTTTTCAAGGAAGTTTCATCCAAGTGTTGAAGCTTTTGTACATTTCTCAAGAAGTGCTAAGCAGACAATATGAATGATTTCAAATACGAGGTGGCTGCTGCCTTCCCACTGTATCTCAGTAGCAGTACAGTTAAACTGGCCAATGCCAGCCACTGTGAACTGGTCTGGAGGGTGCACTGGAGGACACTGATAGATTACTACAGGAAGGGTGTTGGTATTAAACTGATGTGGGCACAATCAATTAATGAATCAAATTAACGTTTATTGTTTTGTGAATTATAGCAGTGTACCACGGGGTGGAATTTTACCTTCTGAGTGATACCATGTTGCAATGAAAAGTCCTCTTTGACTCCCTGAAAATGCCCCCTGGACCATTTGGGGTTGTGCTACTGTGGATACTGTTGTGTAAGATATCCTGCAGCAGTCAGGCAGGTTGCAACACCTGAGCGGGGGATTCTCTACCTGCCAGCACGTATAGACTAGTCTGTCTTCATTGAAGAGTCCTTGATAGATAACTTTTATAACAGGGGAACTGAGAGTTCCTTCTGTGAGGATGTTCCAGTGGTTACTAGGGTACAGCCAGATGCAGGAGTTGATTGTTGTTTTTTTTTTATTGTTCTTTATTTCTACTTGAATACTGGAATTCTTACTGTTCCAGGCCCCTTAGAGTTCCCTTCCATCCACCACCATGCTTTCTGTTAATATTAAGGGATACATGGAAAGGAAAGAATGAAATGTAAAATCAGATGTGTTAGCTTAGACTGCATAGAGAGAAGGCATAGAAGGAGAAGTGGCTTATGGCTTGTTTCTTTTCTTTAAGTACGAGGAGATGCAAACTAGCTCAAATGTCTTCATCAACCTGAGTGAAAATAAGGAGGAAGGACGTTATGGCTCATGGTGTTGCTGGTGCATGCTTCTTACTGGGACAGTGGCTTGATTGCTGCAGACTCCCCTTTGGGTTTGGTAAACTTCTTTTTGGAGCTTTTTGTAAGGCTAAAATGCTCCCAAGCAAATTAAATTCCATCCTAGATGATGAAATATAAATGAATACATTGAGGATCAGAAACTTGATAGCTATTTGTGAAACAGTTGAGGAGCCTTTCTTAAGTACTACAGTCTCTGCTACATTACAAGATGTATTTATTTCATGTGCATTTAATAATGCAGAAAAGATGATGCCTGAAACACTGAAGTGCAATGAGGAATTATTAGTTTTCTGCAAGCCAGTTAAGGGCACTATGTATGATTGCCCCAGAGGATATGCAAGATACAGAAAACGAAATAAATAAAAAGTGGCAGATGGCTGGTTTCTGGATATTACTAGGTGAATTTATTAATTGCTAATAGAGCACCAAGCCATGAATTACTCAGTCATTGCCTTTGTTTCAATTTTATGAATTTCCTGTTAAGTACAGATTTGTTAGGAAGGAATCAAATGGCACTGGGCACTGAATTATACAGAAACAAATTTATGCTGGTGAATGCTGATTTCCCATAATAAGTTATGACTTTAAAAGGACACTGTCAAGGTATTTTTCATAGTTTCAGCATGACTTTTCCTTTGCTGTTGTCTATTATAACCCCTTGTGCTCTGGATAAGAAAAGGTGTATATACGTTTCTTCTTTTTGTTTGATCGTATGTGGAAGAAGTTTGTCATTGTAGGTTTTCATATCATACAGTTCCTATATTTCAGTAAAATAACAATGTTTTGCTTTAAAGTATTCGTGGTTGAACTACCTAGCTATGTAACCAGATGTAACTATCTTCTGATCATCCGAAACAAGTTTGAGAAAGGCTTTTCTTGGAAACTTCAGTGTATCTGTTGGTCTTAAACACTGTCCTGCTATAATCATGGAGCTGGCTAGACTGTGTCTGTCCTGTCAGAATGAGTTTCATGCTCTGATGGGAACTGTAAAGCGCTTCTTGTGTTTGTGGGTTCTTACCTTCTTTCCACGTTTGATCACTAAAACATAGTTTATAAAGCTTTAAAACATAAACTCATGAAGGAAACTGAGAAACGGTTTGTAGCTCCAAGAACTGATGTGTATGTGAGAATGCTTCCAGCCCCTTTGGTTTCACGTGGAAGGTCACTCTTGCTTTACTATGTTGGGAGCAAAATAACGCTAGGAGTCTAAAAAGTATTTTCTGGATTAGTCTTGGCAGCTTTTTCAAACAATGAATGGATAAGTGTGTCTCCATAGGACCAAGCATGGTGAAACTGGGAACTAGGTACACCTTCAAGATTTTATGTTAATATTTTCTTTTTAACTGTGTGCTGAAAACACTATCATAGGTCTTGGCGTGCTGCTGAGTATGTTTCTAATACAGATTTTCATTTGAGCATGATAACGTCTTGGTTGCTTAATATGCGATGTAATAAAATGCAAGATGTTCCTTTTCATTTAGTTTTTCATGCTGTGACCAGGAGCTTAAACTAAAAAGCTTTTGCAGATTTAAAGAAAGGAGTTTCTATTTCATTTTTTCTGTACCTGTTTAGTTTGGTTTTGGGGGTGATAACATTTCTCAAATACTGCTACTTATGCTCTTCAGAGGTTTGTAGATGTTTTAACACTATTCATAGTACCTGATGTAGTCCTTGTCTAGCTGAACTATATGTAACCAACTCTTATATTTTCCCTTTTTACTTGGTAGCGTAATGCCAATCTAAGGATAGAGTGCGTTCTTCCCTATCCTGTCCCGGCTGCGTTCGACAACTGTCTGCCCTGTCATCAGTCTGTTCTCTTCTTGCAGCAAATGCGTGTTGCAAACCCCAGCCTCCCTAGTGCCAGGCTGTACCTGGGTAGCCCCAGGGAGCCCCACTGAACTGATGAGCTGCAAGTTGTTGCCAAGAAACCCAGCATGTCTGTGGAGATAGATGGATATTAAAGGCCAAATTTGTGAAGATGTGAGGCACCTACAAATGCTTCTAGGCATCTCACAGGAGTCGAGAGAAAGGGCTGACGGATCCTAAGGTAGCTAAATAGATAGGCACCTGTCTGTAAGGTGCTGTCTCCTCTTCTTTCTTGGCCCAAATCAGAGCTGGGTACGTGACAGAGAGCTGGAGTGTACCCTTTGTCAGTTATCTGCACGGAACTGGAGTGCTGTGGGATTCAATCCTTCAGTAGAACAGACGTGTTGATGTGAATTTGTGTATTTGAATGAATGAATACCCAGCCTCAACTGGGGCGTCCCAGTTGTGTGGGGAACATGAACAGCTTGGAGATTAATAGGACTGAACTTCAGGAAATATGACTGGTCAACAAATTTTTGTATGAGAGACAAAAAACACCAGGTGGTGTCCATTACATTAGGACTTTTGCAAATGCTTAACAAGGCTGTCTGCTTTACCTTATCTCACCGCTTCCTTTCCTTGGATCTTTACGGACTGAATTACAGTATTACTTGGATTGCCATTGTGGTCAAGGCAAGCTGTTTTTCAACAGCGGAATATGGCATTTCTCCAAGCTCATTTTGGGATGGAGAAATTCCCTTTTCAGCAGTCAATTCTTTTTCCATGAGCAGCTGAAAAGCTGATGAGGAGAGCCAGTAGGTGTGGAGAGTAGGCAGCAGCACCTCCTATACAGAAGAGCGCAGGCATGTAGCTCTCAGACAAGACACATGAATGAAATTTTACAGGAATGACATTATAGAAACTTAACGCCATTCAAGATTAGTTAAGTGCTTATAATTTGGAACTTTTTTTATGTAGCACTTCGTGCCTAAGCATAACTTTTTTTTTTTCTTAGGCAAATGGCACCTGAAATGCCAAGCAAACAGGCTGTGCCAGTGCAGTAACTCACTGTGGAAAAGTGAGGTGTACTTACAG
>NW_010406356.1:20046-27989 GCF_000710305.1 Buceros rhinoceros silvestris | reverse complement strand
CTTCCCAGGCTACGTTATCTATGTGAGAAAGAATGCCCCAGCCTCTCCATTGCACACCACCTGAGTTTATATGGACAGTTGATCTGTTCCTGCGCTGTGGGAAACTGCTGTAGACAATCTACTGAAAATGTGTTTAATCTTGAGGATTCTTTGTTTTTAAAGCAGATGGATGTGTTCTGGAGACTTTGCTGTTTGAAGCTTTGTCTTATAAAAAAAATAATGTTTAGTCAAGTCAGTTTTTAAAATCGCTACGTTAGTCATCCCAGTGATTACATAAGGAACCCTGTAGGAGCATTTCACATACCATCAGCCCTTGGCGCTGGAATAACAATGAGGGTGAAGTATTAAAAAACTGTGTACTCACAAAGACAAATATGGCTGGATTGTTACATAGAGAGATGATCTGAGTATTTGCTGTTGAATATATCTTTACATTAATTCAGCTCATTTCTGAGACAACACACTGGAAGAAAACAGAATTTGAATTAATTATTTGCACATATGGCATATGCCTGATGTCAGCTAATGCTGCATTAAGGATAGACATGCTGGGCACACATTAAATAGTAGAGTAAATATTTGTATTGTTTATGATAAACTAGTTCCTTCTGCAGATCTTCTTTGTTTGTGCCTCAGTAAACATTCCCATTGGGCTTATTTACTGTGATTCATATAGTGCAATATGTTAAGTGTTATAAAAAGTGAGTGTTTAAGTCTAAATTCTACCGCCTCACTGTATTTTCAGAGCAATTGGCGGTTTAGTAATGCTTTAAAATAACATTGAAATCATTACGGCACCTTATTATTATATGATTTTTTTTTTTAGCATTAATCACAAAGGGGTTCATTTTGTGGCAGAAATGCTTCTATAGAAGTTCCATTATAATCTTAACTGTAATGAAACATATTTATTTCAATGTGTTTTGATATATTTATGTGAAGTGATTACTTTAGGAAAGAGAATTAGATGCCCTGAAGTTGTGCAACAATTGAAGAAAGAAGGATTGTAAAAAACCCTCACCAACTCAAAAACCAATCAAAAAACTTACCCCCCTCCACCCCCAAAACCCAAACCCACCCCCACAAGATCAAGGACCCTCCATAAGAAATTCAGGCACAAACCCCTGCCTTAGTGAACACAAAAAATGTATGGGAATAAATTCTTTAGTTTTAGAGAACGGAATAAAACGAGGTGAAGAAATCTAGAAAGTCAGTTAAATCTGGGGAGAAATCTTGTGTTGAGCTTTTATGTTTTCTATTGCCGCTGAGTTCGAAAGGAGGTCTGATACCAGAATGAAAAGGCTTGAACCATATAGGTGGCATGTGTGTTTCATACTTTGTCTGCCCCAGTTGCAAAGTGCTGTTCCAAGATGTGATTTAGGAGAGCCTTCCTAAGTGTTGGTGAGCCTGACACCATTGTCAGGTTCATCCTTTGGGACATATCCTGCGTGTGTTGCAACTGATCTGCATGCGCTTGTGGAGTCTGATTTGCTGGGCTTAGAAGGTGCTCAGGTTGACTCACTGTCCCATCTGAGATAGGTCTGATTTGTTGTCTTGTAAGTGTAGAGTTGCACTGTACAGAGCCAGTGGCCGTTTGTCAAGAATTTCCCAAGCTTTTCCCAAGACATCCAGATATCTGGCAAATGACCTAAACTGGAAGGTCAGTTATTACTAAAGGCAAGTGCCTTTTCTTCACGTTGATAGGTGTGCTGGAGTCAAGTGGTAGGGTTGGTGCACTCTCTCTGGTCTGCCTGTCCGAGTGTTCTTTCTCAGGAGAGTGAGCACGTATGGCAGAGGGTCAGTGTATCAGCATCTGTTGTCTTTATTGAGAATGGCTCACGGGAAAAGCAGCACAGGAATCCAGGAGGGGGCTTTAGCAGGGAAAGAAGGGGTGGAATCTTTGGCTACAAGAAATAGATGGATGTAGTCACACCTCTTGCACTCTTGAAGAGTGTGAATGTTTATGTGTGAACTTGGGTATAATCACGCGTTCATTAATCCCTGTTATTTTTGTGTGCATGTTTTCAAATGTATATAATAACTTGAAATACCTTTATCAGAAAATGCCACTGGCAGGACATGTGTCTACATGTGTCTAGATACTGAAACAAAATATCAGAAATGGCAATTCCCAATTTCTAGATGACTATTGAAACAGAGCAGAGATAAATCCAGCAGTATCATTTACTTACACTAAGAAAAGAACAGTCATTACAGAAAGGCTTTAAAGTAAGAGCAATGCTATGATAAACCTGACAGTGGACTCCGCGGTTTGCCTTTCCAAGTAATTTTTAAAAGCAGTGTAACCATTGAGGGAATGCATGATCGAACTGAGATCCTAAAATTTGTAGATGAATGCAGGCTTCCCCTTTTCCATTATTGGGTCTGCCTTTTCCCCAGGCATATACTCTTAGTATATTAACATCAGTACCACCACATGTGCCCGAGAACTCCCACATTCCCAAAGAGCAGTATAGCCATTAGACTTCCAGTTAATACAGATAACAAAAGGCCCTCATAAGTAGTTTGGTTTTCACTTTACAGGCATAATGAGGAGAGGTGTATGGAGAGGTTAGTGATGTTTACTGCTAATTCAGATATGCTGCAGTCACAAAGAAGTCTGCATTCAAGAGACAATTAAACTACAATGGCCAAGGGGGACTGCTATTCATTCTACCTTCCCAAGAGGTTTTGAGTCTCTGTTCGACATCCACAGCACACATTTGGCAAGGCAGACGTAGGTCTAAACCACCACTGTACTCTCTGAATTTTGGAAGAAGTGTTCACTGTTGCAGTATGAAGCCGTTGCCAGAAGGCTGCATGTGATGGCTTTTCTGAATCTGCTGCTTCTGAAGGTGGAGGAATAGGAAAATGCATGTCCTCATAGCTGGACATTGAGAGTAGGGATGATTGTCTGTGGGTGCCAGAGGGCGATCCAGATTGAGGATAAGAACTGTGACAGATATACCATATAGAAAAAGCTCTGTTTCTGTACTTGATCTGTGGTGGAGTTGATTATTTTCCATTTTTTTGATTTTTAGCCATGACTGGTATAAGCTTGACAGTTGTGTTGGGTTCCATAATTTATCCTTTATCTTCAACGTACAATGAATTTTTCCCCCCCCCCAGATTTTGTTCAGATCCTTATTAAAAATCATCAAGGGAGATTGGAAATATGTGTCCTTACTTACAAGAAGCCTGAAAAAATGTGCCTAGAGTCTCCAAGTATAATGCTGATAGGCAGTTTTGTACATGGAGACATTAAATGTGGAGCAGTATGTGTGACTGACCTGACAAGGCACTGAAGTGGATAGCCCCTGGTTTCTGTTTCGCTTCACAGCCAGCTAGGCACTGGAGCTCCTCATGCCTATTTGCTTATCTGGCTCACTAATCGCTGCAGTGTGTGGCCTGCAGAACAGGCACCTCGTCGGTTTGTAAAGGAATCAGGAGTTTGTTATTTAGGGGAAAATGGGGATTAAAATAAAAAAAGATTGATTTTTTTTTTTTAAAGTGTCATTTGGGACTGGCTTATAATAGGATTCTGCTGCATTAGACAGCCTTTGCTTCGATTCTTGGCAGCACTAGTTGGATTAGGAGTATCTAGCATGCTACAGAAATCCAGAGATTGTGTGCCAGGTATTAAATAGCAGCATAAATCTATCAAAAAGTGGGAATTCTTTTTCTAATAAATGACTTGTTTTCTTCAGAATGCAGGAATACATTTTGTTGATTGGGATCTGGATGTGTTTATGCGTTTTCATTGAGATGAAATGATTTTGTAAAATAATTCTCCTAATGCATTAGAAATACAGGCAATCAATTTGTATTAAAATAGCATAAGTTAAGGCTCTTCTTAATGTTATAAATTACCTATCTTTGGAATATCTTCAGCTAGTTCTTGAATTACAAAAAGTTTCTTGTGGGTTATTCTTGATTAGTATGACTTGATTGGTTGGGATATACAACTCTCAAAACGTATATTTAGAGCTATCATGCAGTATCTGCTGTTAGTAATTTTCATCTAGATTGTCATGGATTAATAATATTTAGTAATCTTTCTCCCTGCTGCAATTCTGAGCTCTCTACAGGAGCACATCCAGAGTGTTGCATGCTGGTTCATGTGATGGCTGAGCAACTAAGTGCAGCAGCAGAAACGGTGATCCACAGCAGAGATGTTGATATGCCAGTTTTGTGACCCACCTGGTGACTCATGTGGCCGCTAGGATAAAGCTGAGAGATTGCAAGTTGTCTTCAATTCATTCCAGCTCTAACAGCCTCATATGGGTGCTTTCTGCCTACCCACATTTACTGGAGAGTAATACGCTGTGGCTGTTCCTGCTTTTCACCCGAGATACAGGTAAAGGGCTGTGCCAGTCTTCTGTCTTCAGGGGCATCCCCTCAGTGGGGGCATCTGACCCAAGCAAGTGGTCTGAGAAATGTAATAGCAGACTTTCCAGGGCACGCGATGGTTTTTAAGACAATATCAGAAGTGTCTGTATCAAAGCCACCCATTATGGAAAAAAAATTGTAGCTGTTTTTAAGAGAACAAGACAGTGGATATAACACAGTAAAAAAGAATTAGAAGTAGGAAGTTGTGGGCTTCTTTCCTGCAGAACAAATGTATGTTTGATGACCACAAACCTCTTTGCGGTCACATGCAGGAGCACTTCAGGATGATTTCCAAATTTTGGAAGAAAAGGGGAAATAGAGTCTTGTTGAAGTTTAGCAATTACATACCATAGTTAATTAATCATATAATTAGGTAAAATGAGACCATATTTCTTGAAATGTGTCAGATAATTATGATACATTTTGGTAATTATGTGTAATAAAATTAATTAAACATATAATTCAAAGAATCAGGAAAATTATTACTTGAAATTATTTATTCCATCCATAGGTCAGAAGGATCTGTTATATTTTTCTTGTTCTCAGTCATAACCTTATAATCTGGTCTTTTCTTTTTTGCAGATGTCCACTATTAGCTTTTTGCCTTAATATTAGTTCTTGGTTGGAATTTTTCTTAGGGTTCTTTAATTTTTAAAATAGTATTGGTCACCCAGTATGAAAATCCGTGGCTATCTCTTGTTAGATCATTACTGAGAAAATAGATGTCATTGTTATATGGTGCTGATTCTTGCTTCATTGCTGTGAGGTCATGCAGAGTGTTTGTAAATGGAGAGAAGGGAAAAGGAAACAAGGGGAAAACAAATATTACTCAAGTATAAGTCAGTGTGCTCAGAGCTTGGAGGTGTTTTAATGTGTTTTATTGGCATTTGCCTGAAGCGTCAAGCACGCAAATACTCTTCCTTAGTATGGAGGGCTAAACTGACCTCCCTTTCAAGTTGCAACGTTTTTTATAGTTAGTTCTCATTTTCATTACTGCTGGGAGGAAATTCTGCTGCCACTGCAGATGAGATACTCTAAGAAGGGGAAGCAGTGTAAAAAACCCCTATAAAATCATGCTTGTGATATTAATTTTCTCACCTCAGGCTTAATAATAATTTTATGGTCATTTTTGAGAAGTTTTTTAGCCATAATGTTTTATCTATCTTTATGGTCCCTTACGCTGTATTTAATCAGTGTAATTATAGAAGGATAATTAAATATAATGCTACTTAGTTCTTAAGATTTTAGCACTATTACTATTAATGTAACTAAAAGAACCCCTTGTAAATCTTGATGTCTACACAAAGCAAAATATTGGCGCAGTATATTTGATATGCCGTTAAAAAGGAAATGGTGGCGCATTTTTGTTGCAGTACGGCAGCACATATCCTAATTCATTAGTTCATTGGTGGTTGAAGAGACTTTTTAGCAGCATCAAATCAACGGAAATGAAAGAGGCGCATTCTTTTTAGAATGTCTCAGGTTTTTAAGAGACAGCATATATCTCAATTTGATTAATCCTGTATGATTAAATTCACCTTTAGTAAGTAGGATTCTTGAGTTCTTGTGTTTTACGTGGCCAAAAGGACTGACATGACTGTTCTTGTTTTCATGTGTCCTGTCATATCTTATGGAAAGCAAGCTTCTGATCTGGTGCCAGTTAAGGTCTCCAAGTTCTGCAATTACTTGTTCGGTAGAAAGGTGTCGTATAAAAGGCCTTGTAAATGGCCACGATATGTTGTGTAAAAAGCCATGCACCATCTTCTGCGGTTGAAAAAGCCTGATCTTACAGCTTGCTGTGCAACCAGTTTGATTGTCTATTTCATGTTAAGCGAAGTCTGAACATTTCTCCAGTGTATAACAGAAGGGACCACAAAAATGATCAGGGGGATGGAGCACCTCTCCTATGAGGAAAGACTGAGAGAGCTGGGGTTGATGGAGAGAGGGGTTGGTCAGCATGGACATTCAGCTCTCTGAGGAGAGCTTATAGCAGCCTTCCAGTACTTAAAGCAGACCTATGAGGAAGGTGGGGACAGACTTTTTCATAGGGCCTGTTGCAACAGGACAAGGGGTAATGCTTTTAAATTAAAAGAGGGGAGATTCAGACTAGATGTAAGGAAGACATTCTTTAACGATGAGTGTGGTGAAACAGGTCGCCCAGAGAGGTGGTACTAGATGACCTTTAAAAAATGTCTCTTCCAACCCAAACTATTCTATTATTCTATGAAGTTGGGGCATTTTCAGACAGACTTTTCCATAGCTGGTATGATCTATGTTTATCTCCTATCTTGGAGAAGAAGTCAGGGTGTATGGGTGTGAGGGCGTTTGTTTCAGAGCTGCTTGAACCTTGTGATTCTATTATGATCACGATGCAGGATACTATATTGATTTCGCTTTGTATATATTCCTTTGTCCATTAGAGTTCACATTCCTGACTTCCATCAGGGGAAAACCTTCTAGACTGAAAAGTTAGGTACTGCTCTACTATAATAAGCATGACAGCTTCCTCTATCCATTTTCAAATGGATGTAAGTATTATGGTATTTTAGTGTCCTGTAAGTATCAAGAGTATATTCAGTTTGATACCAGTAGAAAAACTTTTCACTATGTATGTGGACACTAATTAATGTACATTGATTGTCAAGCTTGTTAGTCTGCTCAGAAGACAGCCAAGGCTGAATGCGCTTATCTTTTCCAGCTCAGAGCTGAGACCTGTTGGCAAGGCTGAGTAAACATGATGCCTTGATTTTTGTCATGCATCACCACTTGTCTCTACTCCTCCACAGTATCTGTCAATTAGACACCCCCACAGTCACCATCTTTGGCAGTTCTCTGGGGAACTCTGGGACCAGCTTTTTATGTAATGATACTAGCCCCGGTCATGCCAAAAGTTATGTGTGCTTTTGGATGGCTGATGGTCCCATGTTTTGCACATGAAGGTGTCAAACATGCAGGTTTGGACCTTAGATTGGTACTGGACTATCTGCTTTGGGATTAAGTGGGGTAATCTTCATTCATGATGTCTCGTTAGTCCAGTAGCCAATATAACAGTGATTGAACATTGATCTGCCATGCAACACACATGTAAAAATTGTAAAAAGTAAAATCATGTTGCGTATTAATAGCCTGGCAGTGATACCAGATGATTTCATGCCTTTGAGAAAAGGCATGAAAGGCATGGAGGCAAAATATGCTGGAAAATCTGTACACTATAGATGGTTCTTCACTGTGAATTTCAGGTGTAAGTAGCTATCAGTGGCAAAAGTATAGTGCCGTATTCGGGCTATCTTTAGAAAATTTCCAGATCCTGCCTCCCAAGGAAGGAGGCACAAGGATTCAGGCCATGCCTCTGCAAGTGGAATTGAGCTCATTCTGGGGTGAAGTGTTGCAGACTGACTTGTAAATGGAATGTAAAACTTCCCTCCTGTCTTTTTCACTCTAGTTACAGAATTCATTTAATAAACTAAAACTGTTTTGCATTTAATTTTACTGAAGGAATATGTTCCTAAATGTTATTGGGGGGGGGGGGGGGGACACCCCTTTTTGTGGGGCTT
>NW_010406356.1:11074-20029 GCF_000710305.1 Buceros rhinoceros silvestris | reverse complement strand
TTTGTGAAAGGAATATGTTCCTAAATTGTTTTGGGGGGGGGGGGGAAATGCCTCTTTTGCAGGGATCCTAAACACAGCCAGTGTATTCCCTGAATGCTGCCTCTGCCCTGCTTCATGTGAGTGTGATAAATAACTTCTTGGATACTTGGTGAAGTATCATGGTAGCACAAAATGTGAGGGTAGTAGTACATTGATTTGAAAAGTATGGCAAATCAGTACGTAGGGGGGGTATGGTCAGGATTTTGTGTAACTCATCATATTAAATGCCTTTTGTTCTGCGTATCCTTGCCAGAAGAGAGGGAACAGCACAGTTTGGAAGTGCTCAGCCATGTCCTAAGTGATTTTAAAGGAGATAAGCAACTGCTGCTCCCCTTTCACTTCCAAGAAGACACTAGCACCGTTTCCTGTGCTCCATTACAACTGCTGTTACTCTCCTCTTGGTGCACCTTCATGGGTTAAGTTGGGCATAGGAGCATCATTAAGCTTGGAAGAGGTGAAGAAGGTCTGAAAAGCATGCAGTAACACTCAAAGGTGGCTTTTAAGAAGCAGAACAGCTGCCAAAAGCGTAGACATTTCAACGCGTAATACTGGTACTATGTATTACAGTAGTCGTTTACTATTCATAACTTTGAGTACATACTGCTTTACTACCTTGGAGGTTGGAGTGCAGTGTAAATGTTGCATCTGCCTTGTAATAGTGCTCTGCACGACAGTAAATTGTGTTTGGTATCTCCTTTTGTATTGGATTAAGTCAGAGTTTATGGGAGAGTATATTCAGAACGCAGAGTTCCTTGGCTGATATCCCAAGCTGTTTTATTAAAAAAAAAAAAAATCATTGGTTTTCCAAATGTATGAATGTCCCTGTGGTTGCTGTGGTACATGTGCGGCTGAAGTACTGCTGTTTCTTTTCACGTTTCAATGAAAAACAAGATGACAGCTTCTTATAGAAGCTATTCTTGAAATAAAATGTCTATGACTTCATTTGTTGCTTAGGACAGCACTGGTGAATGTTTTGGTGGTGGACTTAGGAAGAAGATGTTGGATATCTCTGTATGGTTTTAGAACTTTTATGAGCGGAAAACACGTAAGAAACTGCATTTCCCTTTTAGGATATGAAAAGGCTGTTAGATTGCCTCTCCTTGCCCCTTGAGTAATTAGTTCCTTAGAATATAAAAGATTCTTTGGCTTAAATGAGTTTATTTTACAGCACATAAGGGAATTTCTTAAAACAACAACAAAAACAGGCTAGCTAATGAAAGAAGTGATTTTTTTAAAAATGCCAGGTAATTCTTGGGTAGTTGAGTTACTAGTATGCTTAGTGAACCTGTAATAAGGAAAATGCTTTAATTATAAATCTAAGGATTGATAAGAAGGATGGATTTCTGCCATGAAATATACTTAGCCCAGCTTTGACTTTCAGCAGAACCCTGTAGCCACCTTCTCATTTTTACTAGTGTGATTTGTTTTAATAATGTGCTTTGTTTTTCATTGAATGGACAGAAGGAGCATTAAGAAAGCTACACCAATTCATTAATATGGGTGTGCATTTTGGAAACTATTGGGTAGTGGAGTCTATTAAAAAACAATTAAGATCTGGTGAAATGCAGTAATTACCTTCTTCAGGGGCATCATGTGGAGGAGACTACTGTTAACAAGTTAGTGGTGGTGTTCTTCTAATGCCACTAGAACCCTTGCAGCTACAACCAGATATTTTCTCTTTACGTAGCTGGCTGTCTCTGATTGGGGTAGCTTCTTACCTGTCTGAATACATAGTTTTGTGTTGTATCTCTTGTCTTGTCTTGCTCCCTTACCAGAGAGCAAAGCATCCCAACTCATGACACTGGATTCAAGAAAGGAAAGTGTCTGTTGTTGCAGACAAGGGAGTCTTCTCTGGATGACTCTCTCTGTGTGGGTTTAAAAACTTCTGTGTAGCTTGGGACTTGAGTCTTTCTGCTTATAATCAACACTGGAGAAGACACAATAGATATGCCTATGGTTTCTTCCATTCAGCCTGCAGTCTTACCCCTTTTAAATCAGCAGTATTTACCTCCATCAGTCTTTGTGAGCAAAAAGTTAGCTCCTTGGTTTTTGTCCTAGAATTTTCTCTTTTCTTGCCAGTCATTCTGTAGACTTTTTTTTTTTCTTACTGCTTTTCAGAAGCAGCTCACCTGCCTTTCCAGTAGGAGCTAATCACTGCTCAAAACATGTTGGGTACAATGATCCAGCCGTTGCCTGTAAACATTAATTCCTTCGAGTGTTACTCAGTAGCATTTATTTTCCTTTTTCCCACCAAACCATCTTTTCTTACATTCTCGTGTCTTGCCCTTTGCTCCTCCTGCAAGCCATTCTTAGGACTGGCTCATTGCTCCATAATGGCTATTAAAACACGTCTGCTGTTCTGTAGTTTCTCACCCCACCGCTTTACCTCCTTGGTAAATCTCCCGCTTCCCTGCTTGGCTTCTTGCCCCTCCAAAATTGGCTGCATTCAGCTGAGACACTGTCTTACATACAAAGGACGGTTCCTTGAGCGATGTGGCCTTCATAACACTCATGGAAGGTGAAAGGTTGTGATAGATGGATGTAGTAAAAAAATAAATTTTTTTTTTCAACAAGCAGGAGCATGTTTTTACTGTGCTGTCTCTACTGGTCCATTTACCACTGAGATAAGAAAGAAGTGAAGATTAGAAACTGTTCTGGTAAATTAACCCTAGCTGGTCACAGGTGATTAGTCACTAATACATTTTTGCATGAACACCTTGGGTTGACAAATTCTGACTTCTAGCACCAGGTGGCTAAGAGCTTTCCTACAGAAATACGTGAGCATAAAGTAATACCTGCTGGTGAGTTCTTTTTTTAGTTAATGGGAACTGGCATCTTCTGCCATCAACTGTAATTCAAGTAAATGATACTCTTTGTGACAGAAGAAATTAAGGTATATTGTACAGCACATGGCCTCAACACAAATTTGTTTTTCAACATCCTAAATTATATAAGCAATGTCTTTACAGTGAGGTTTTTTTGTGGCAGATTAATTGTTCGTGTCAATGCGTGTTTTCTGAGATCTTCGTGCTTTCGCTATCCAGGCTTTTTTACTTCACCAGCATCACTTAAGGCATCTTTTCATAGAAACAGGTGGAAAAAAGTTCTGAATTTCTTAATTGGTGTTTGATTTGGGAAACTCCCTCACCCTTGACAGTTTGGAAAGTCAGGTGTCTCAGTAAGGAATTGGAAGACTATTTTTAGATAACCATGTTTTGGAAATCTTGGTTGTCATTTTCTTCCATATTGAAATGTGGTCAGTTGTTCTGTTCTGCATGATTTCCAATCATGATACTACCCCTTGTGCATAAATAACTAACTGGAATGTCTGAGGTCATTTTTATCTTTTGCTCTACAAAACAAATGGTATAATGGACCACTATTTGGATTAGGAACAAGATGGTCTTAAACTTATAATATTATTGTATTCTGTTAGCTGACCTAAACAAAGATACCAAAATAGTTTGCTGACCTGCAGAGACAACTTTAAGTGTTGAAAATAATGCCAGGCAGAGTTGTGCAGCTGTCTAAAACCTCTGCCCAGAAGGTGCTTTGTTAACTGGTCACTGGAACAGCCCTCTGTAATGAAAGCCTACGGCAGTTTAGGCCTTTATTTCTTTTGTTCCTCGTTTTCTGCCTGCAGAATGAGGCAACCAGTATTTATCTGCTTGACAGGGATGCTGTGGAGAGTAAGGAATGCCTGTGAAGTGCTTTGAAGTTGCAATGCACAGTGGAGTAACACTTCTATGAATAATATTTTCTGCTCCATTTTTCATGATAGCCAATTAGTGTATCAAAAAGAGTATAACTTTCAGAATCACGGTGGTTGATAGAAATGCACAGAATGCTTATCTTTAAGATGTAATAAAGAAAAGTAACTGATGAGTATGGCAAAAATCACTTGGAAGAGAAGTGTTTGAGTGAGTGTTCATCTTCCCAAATTAATCAGCAGCTTCCTTAAGACGGAAGATTTAGCTATTCAAGGTCCACTTGTCATAACTAAGATATAAGCCAGGCTTCAACATCTAGTTAGAAGTGTTTCTTAATTAATTTTCTCCTATGCTTTAAACTGGAGGAAAATATATTGCTTTGTGGCATTAGCAATATGTAAACCACCCCTGTATCTTTCAGTTACAAGACTTAACCAAATGCAGCATGTGGGCACTTTGGTGGATTTAGTCTCTTCTACTCTGTCTGCTTGGGTATATAGAACTGAAATGAATCCAAGTCTGCAGACAGAGAATTGTCCAACCCTAAGCAAAGCTTTACAGCTCAGCAGTGTAAAAAAAACCTTGTAAATGCTGTTATCAGCTCTGTATCTTCTAAAGATACTTTTAGTGTGGAAACAAAAAATCTTAATGGAGCGCCGTGGGCAGAGGTAATTGTGATTGAAATTTCTGTTTTTCTTAGCTGTGACTGGGAGAAAGGTTAGCATATTTTTATATTCAGTATCACTAGGTAAAAACCACTAGATCATTGATTAACCTTCTATGAATTCTTTTGATACAACTTTTCTTCTGAACAAGTGATTGACTAGATGACACAGAAAGGCTAAGCCATTCATTAGGTTTTTATTCTGCAACTACATAGCCTTTAAAAGTTCCAGAAGAGCTAAAGGAATGTTTAGCTTGGAAATTTTTGAAATAAAGTATCTAAAATTTTTCAGTGCTGGAGTGTTTTTTGGTTTTGGTTCTTACAAACTTTTTGATAATTACTGAGAATTGAAGTGTAGTATTTTAGGCCAAACAAACTTTTCTCTCAGTCTAAAGATTACTTTCACTTCTTCATTCTCAAAATTCTTTGAACAATATAACTGGTGTAACCTGAAAAAAAAGTTATGACTGAAGAAGATCTTTTTGTTACTGATAGTTTTTGTTACCAAACTGAAAATTTGTTATTTGCACCTCAATTGTTTAAATTTGCCATACTTAAAATTTTGTAGGAACTTCCTATTCTTGAACAAGGAAATAAGTTGATCTGGATTTGATCTTCCATGAACTGTAGGTTTTATCATTTCAGATCAGTTTTGCTCTGGGGTCAAATGGCAGGTTCATTGCGGATACAGGATTTTTTGAGTCATTCTTATGACCAGCATCTGTAAATGTGCATATCCGTCATCCTTGTGTGCCTGTGCATGTAATTTACTTATCCAGCAGCAGTTCAATTTGTACTGGGATTGTTAAGAACTTCAAACTTGGTATGTTATGGGTTCAGTAATTTTAACATAAATTACTGCTAGGTTGAAATTAGCTCTAGATTTCCATTGGGAAAGGAATAATATCACCCATTTAGAAAATTAGCCTGGGGTTGTACATGTCAGAGGAGTCAAAACATTGAGGAGTCACTGTCTTCACCATTGCAGAGTGGTGCTACATTTGCAGGACATTCAAAAGGAGTATTTGACAAATCAAGTCAAGTCAGATTCAAGTGGGTTATTTAATGCCATCAGCTTCAAAGTCTTGCTCCTTAAAATCTTTGATGATATCTGGTTACGTTGCTTCCCATCTTTTGCTTTTGGTCTTTCTTGCTCTCACACTGTCAGTAGTGTTGGCTTTTTACTGTTTGTCAGCTGAGACTACCCCCTCCCCCCAATACGTATTCTTATATTTAGAAATTTTACATTATTAGTATCATATCCTGTTTCCCAAACTAGATTCATCTGCAGAGTGAACTCTCTGGCCCTTGTGATATTTTTCAGTATCTAATTTTATTAAAACCAAAACAAAAAACCAAAACAAGGCTAACAACAAACATAAAACTTTTGCATCTCATGCCAATTGAGAAAACCATCATTAAGTGAACTAATTACACTGTAGTGGAATTCTACCTGTCAAGATACCCGAGATACTAATTCCAGAAACAAGTGATAATTCTTTGTGTGCCAGTATGAATGGCATTACTTATTGTCTATGTTTTTAAGAAATAAAAGTCAGAAAAGTATTTAAAATGAAAATTGGAAGTAAAATGTCAAAAGGAAGGGAGAATTGAGCAATGAAACATGGAGAAGAAAATAAACAAAAATGAACTAAAAAGAAAAGGGAATAAGTAGATCAGCCTTCCGAAAAGGAGCATATTTTCTTAGGAGCTGGTGCAGCAGCAGTGCGGGTGACGACAAGTTGTGCAGCAGATCCTAGTACTCGTGAGGCCAGCACAGGCAACAGAAGTGTTCAGGGACAAAAATGGAGAAGTTCTGAACTTTTTTGAAAATAAGGCCTAAGAGCCTACTTCTGATGTGCTGTGGGGATTTGGGGCCCTGTCTCAAACCGCTCACGCATAGGTGTGTAAGCCAAATGTTTTCCTTGGTTTGTGAATTGCCCTGATAGGGGAGGGATGGCATGGAAGACAGTGAGTGAACAAAGACGACTTTGCCAATGGGGAGTTGTTTTCTAGGAAACGGAGCACTTGCACGTCATCATTGCTGGGTCACTACTTCTGCAGGTCAGAGCGAACATATGTTTATACACTCTGTCATAGAGTTTAACCAATTTAACCAGGATTTGTTTGAGATGATAGATGGAAACTTTAGAGTTTTGAATGTAGACAAATTATGGGAAAGAAGGTAAAGTAGGGGTGAGATGCTTATTACTCAGAGATCTTCTGTTAAAAAGTGTTTCTTTTTCTAATAGTAATAGGTTTTTTTTAGAAAAAGGTGTTTAGAAAAAAAAGGAAATTCTGTTTCAGTATCATGAAGTGTATGATGAAACTTGAAAATCATTAGACTAAAGTGCTAAAGAAATTAAAAATTAAAGATGACATTTCATCTTTAAGCTATTACTAATAGAAAGTAGTGATCACAGTGGAATAAAATAAGGAAATTGTGTGAATAAAATTTTGAGTTTTCTGGATTTTGTGATTTTTCTGTCCTTTGTCTTGTAATCTGGAGCATTATTTGACTATATATCAACATTTCTAGTTTATGAACGAGCCTGTGTTGTGAACATATACAAGGTACCCGCATTTGACAATACAAACCTTAATGATCCACAGAAAGAAAAGTTAGGGAAAACAAGCAATAACACGGCAGTGAATTTACTCATTTCTTCATCGTAAAGATAATCATGGTTCTGAAATGCTGTGAGACAGGAATGGTGAGATGCTCTTGTTAATGGGGGCCATATAAAACCGTCAAGTATATGAAAGAGAACAGATGGAAGCTTGAGGAGGTGAAATGGCCTGTCCAGAATTCTGCCTGCTGCTGTCATTTCAAATCCATAGGGTTTGGTGGTATATAGAGATGTCATTTCCTTGAGTTTTCAGGCACTTGGGTGCAATAAAAAGGCTCTTTCAGCATGTTGTAATTATGACAGAGAACTTAAAGGTTCATAGGATAATTTAGTCTGAAAGAATCTTCAAGAGGTCTCTTGTCCGACCTCACACAGTGTGGGCAGGTCAGACCGGGTTGCTCAGGGACTGATGCAGTTAGATCTTCAAAGCCTCTGAGCATGGAATCTGAAAAACCTCACAGGGCAGCCCATTCCACTGCAGAACTGTCCTTACAGGGAAATGTTTTTACCATATATGCAGTCTGAAACTCTCTTACTTCACCTTAGGCTCATTGTCTTTTGCCCCATTATGTTCTACTGTGAAGATCCTGACTTCATCTCCTCAGTGACCCTCCCCATAGGTGCTAGGGGACTCTTGTTAGGTGCCCCTAAAGCCATCTCTTCTCCAGGCTGAACATGTGTGGTTCCTTGAATCTCTCCTCACAGGGCAGGTGTTCTCTGAAGGCTGTTGCAAGATTTCTCTTCCTGCAGCTCTTGGGGACCTCTTCCGCTCCCGAAGACCTTTCAAAGGCTAGAGAGTGGCCTTACAAAGGCAGCAGCCAGTACTGTGAACAGCCTTGTGTGTATCCCATCAGGTCCTGTGGACACCTATGGGCTGAGTTCTTTTGAAGGCTCTAACTCAGTCCTCGCCTGCTGCCTTCTCCTCCTCCTCTGCTGTTTCTCAGCACTGAGGTCTGGAGGATGTGCTTGGTGAAGACTGGGGCAAAGAAGGCATGGAGTACCTCAGCCTTACCTGTCTCCGCGGTCACCGAGTCACCTGCCTCTGTTGCTGTGCTTTGTGGAAACTAGACAATGAGTTTTAAACATCCTAATTACAAGCATGAGCACTATCCTGTGGTCAAAGGCCAAGGTCTTCCTGGCCTGTTACCTTGTTTCTGCTGCGAGTATTCTATGCTACTTCAGAGGATGTAAGCTGACAGGAATGGTGAGGGAATGATGTGTCCGCAAGGAAACTTTTGTTTTTCAACCGCTTTCGTTAGGGACCCTTTTCTCCTGTGAAGCAGGAGGATTTTTATCCTTGATGTCCTTTGGGCTATTTTTTCATGTCCTTCTTGACAGAGGTAATGTATTCAAGGGGAGTATATGTCATTAATTTACAGTGATGGCAATATAAATGGCAGTATATTAATATTTTTCATATTCCGTATTCCCTTCTCAATACATTGTAACATCCTGTTCACTTTTTTGACCCCTCATGTGTATTGAGCAAATGTCTTCATTCAAGTGCCCATGATGAATCTTGCATCTTTTTTCCTGAGAGGTTATAACTAATTCAGAACCCATCAGTATGTACAAGTGGCTTTAAATTTGTTCCTTCTAGTGTACCCTACTCTGCACTTTTTTCACAGTGAATTTCATCTGCTGTCAGGTTGTCCAATTACCTAGTTTTTTAAAGGTCCTTCTGGAGTTCCTCACAATGCTTTGTAGTCTTGACTACCCTAAATAGTTCTCTGTAGTCAGCAAATTTCACACTCTTATTACTTACAGCATGTCAGCTTTCAGTTATTAGTAAATATTAATAACTACGCCATTCATAGTATTGATCCTCCGGACATGCTTTCTTCCTACGCTGGTTATTTTTTCCTCCTCGTTCCTATTTGCAATCATTTCGTTAGTCTGTCAGTCCATGGCA
>NW_010406356.1:0-10965 GCF_000710305.1 Buceros rhinoceros silvestris | reverse complement strand
ACCTGTAAACGTGTGAGTCACACTGTGAATACTCACAGAGACTCACAGTAGTTACCTGGGCTGGTGTTCAAGGTGTCCTCTGCAATCAATGAAGTGAAGTGGCCTTTGAGACCAGAATGTAATCTTAGGTTCTCTGAATTCCCTTGGAGGCCTGCATCGCTTTTGTAGAATATGTGGCTTTCATGACTGCGTGTCCAAGTTTTCTAAGTAAATTCATACCAAGAAGCTTCTGGAAAGTCTGTATAATGTTCCTTTGTGCTCTCTTTACTTCAGTCAGACTGTTACGGCACTCCTGGTAACATGAGGCCACCCTTCTTCTCCTGAGGAATTTTGGTATACTCCATATGTGTTTCTTGACTTCTGTCATAGGTAATAACTGTCACTCTTTCTGGGTGAAAAGTAAAATTTGTGCACCTCTAATTATGTGGATTGTGCACAGCTTCTCATCTTTATCCTCGAGGCTGGAAATACACATTTGCATTAGTAGTTCTGTTCACTTGATCCTTGCTGCTTTCAGAACTTCTTCAGTGTTTCACAGCCCACCTTTGGGCTTAGAAACAGCTAAGCTTAAGATACTGTTCAGGAAACATTTATCATGAAAACTTGACAGCAGAGATTTTGTATACAAAGGCTGTACATTGGTTCACAGTTATATTGAGCAAGTAATTGGAAAGAGAGATCTGTTGAGAGTAACAAAATAGGCAAACAGCATCAAGAACAGGAAATTCAATCAAGTGGAAATAGCCAAGGATGGGAGAGAACTTCGGAGGGCAGATGTATCGTATATTCATGCCCAGTTCTGGTTTCCCTAGAGGTTGAGCCCTGAGGACACTGTTGAAGACAGGTAAGTGCTCATCCTGGTTCTGAATCAGCCCAACTATTCTTATATTCCTAGAAATTATATAACTATAAACCCAAACTTTATGCAGTATACGTGGCATATGATATTAGAACATTAAAAATAGGATCTTTTTCTTCTACTTGACCTTCAAATACTACCTATGTTTCTGCTGTGAGAGTCATATGATGACAGATGTGATATTAATGGGGTCAAATTTGCAAGAGGTTTTGAAACTGAGGAAGGCTTGTTGTCCTGAAGGGAGTAGAAAGTTGAATTTGTCAAGTTTTTACCCTCTAATAATTCTGTCACTGACAACACCTGTATGATGGAGAGTTGCCCATCCCAAGTATAATTAATTCTGGTGGATAGTGATTCCAAGACAGATTTCTATCTTCCTGGCCATTTGCTTTTTCTGACTCAACTGTTGACTCTTTACTACTTTTTTGTTCTGTTTTGGGATATATAAGCCTACTGTGACCTTAGTAAGTTTTATTTTTAGTAGATTTCTATGGATTTTAATTTCTGACTCTCCTGTTTAGGCTCTACAATTAATTTCCACGTTTAGAAAGAAAAGCCTCTCTCTTGCTTCAAGTTTGATGCACTGCTTCTTGATATGATGACCTTGAGAGGGGATCCAATTTAATTACGCTTTGACCACTGCTGCTTAATGGCTAAATTTCACTTTCTCTCTGAACCAGTTCCACTGTGGTAGGAGAAACACCTATTTTGTGACTGTTGTATGCTCCACGGTGAGTTTCCATTGAAAGAAATAACTTTATGATATTAAAAGTATTTTCTTCTCTCTCTGACCTAATGGTACCTTTGTTGTTCTTGCTTGCATGAGGAGGATGATATGTGAAGTTGGAGTCAGTGCTCTTGCTCCCTCTATCGAGTCAATTTTCTTCATCTCGTGTGCTTTAGAAAAGAGGGAAGGCCTGATGCTCAAGACTTAGATGCTGAGTCTTCCTTCTGCTCTGCATCAGGGCAGTCTTCTGCAAGCTGGGGCTCTTGTGCAGCTCAAGCAGGACTGTTATTTCCAGAATTTGGTAAAAAGTTTTACAAAGGGATCTCAAATATAGATGCCAATTTCAGATTTTTTCATTTCTTGTCACTGCCCTGGTGGTCTCCCAAAGTGAAGATACTCTTGAATGCACTAGGCAAAGTCCTGAAGAATGTTTCACCCAGCCTATGTATATTTTTATCCATATCTGAGAAGGTAGTGGGCCCCTACGTTTCTGAAAATCTCCCTCACTACTTGCCTCAGTCTCTCAAAATGTAATCAACCTGATAACACTCACTGCTTTGTAAAGCGGCTGTTACACTATGATAAACTCTTGATTGTTGACTCCCAGTTGTTTCAGCAGTTGCTGATGCTTTTTTGGGTTTCTGATCTTCTGATGCAATAAGAAGGCTAGGAAAGCTGATGGTCCATAGGCTAGTTGGGCGCTGTGAGCCATCAGTTCCAAAACAACACAATGTATCTGCAGAGGAATTTCATAATTCTATTCCTTTTCTTGGCCTCTTTTCCTAAACCTTTGTGCTATACAATGGTATTTGTTAGGTCAGATGATGTACTTTGCTCCAAAACATTCATATGGGAAAAAAATGAACAATTGTGATTAAAATTGATTTTTTCCCTTTGGGAAGTTAGAATCAAAAATGGTTACCTGCTCATTTATGAAACAGATTTATTCTGTTGACATGGAGGCTTGTTTGAAATGTAATTGAATTTCTGTTACCTAATGGAAAGTGACAGTTAACAGTATTTATTTTCCATTTGTGTCTCAGTAGATAACATAACACAATTTTGATTTGTAGTTAGCTTTGGAATCTGAGATTGTTCTATCTCTGTAATTGAAAAGATGGGAGTGAGATGGCCTAATACAGTCCTTGTTTTGTTTTTTTACACCAGTAAAGGCAACATTAATACAGTAAACAGCGTCTATTCTGGCTTAATAGTTATACTGAGATGTTACTTTTGCATCCTGCCATTCTCATTAGAAACTGCCACATCATGATCTGAATTGATAATTCTTCCATTTAGACACTCTCTGCAGCAGCTAATTTCTATGAGCAATGCCTCCCTTTCCTTGCCTACTTCAGAATAACTTTTCTGTCTTTCAGCTAGAACACCTTTTTTAGTCACAGAATTAAAATTGTATTTCTCATAATTGTTTTTCACAATGTATTTTCAGAACATGCACCGTCCTCACTTTGTATGGAAAGCCATTGCTTCATCCTTAATGTTCAAAACAATGGATAACAACTCAGTTCTTAGATCGTTACGTGCCTTACGCTGCAAATCCCCTGCTGCTTTTTAGAATTCTGCCTACTCCAAAATAATTAGGCAGCCTCTTCCCACAAAATAAGTTATCTCTCTGAAGCCAAACTCTACCCATTCCTACTTGTACCCTGAAGTCTGGTGGAACTGAAGAAGAAACTGTTTTTGGAGAGGTGATTGTCGGTTCACCAGTTACTTGCCTTATAACTAACTGTATCCATGGAAAAAATTGTTAGTGCTCACATTAACACACTGAAGTGAGTGTTAATACAGTAGGACCAAGCGTTGCAGAGGAGCTTATGTCTTAATTGCATAAGAATAATAATCAGAGTAGCCATCTTAGATGGTGCAAGATGGTGCTTCTTCAGGACAACTTGGGGGCTGTCACAGTACAGCCTCCAGTCACCCAACCTGCTTTCCAATTGGGCTGGAAACAAGACACTAACCACTCATACTGGTTTACAAGCTTCCACTGCTAGTTTTGCTACGCTATTTTAAACAAGTAGATTTTAAACTAGTAGTTGTGCACCATGCTGTTACGGCATTTGGGAAGGGGTATTATTCAGAACATATTTGTATTGCAGGCTCATGAATTGAAGCTTTTTATAGTGTATCAGATATAACAACTATTAATTATTCTACCACCAGATTTTTTCTTCATGCTGATGAACAAATTAAGAAGTCAGGTTTTTATAAGCTACCTTGACTCTTAAGTTGATTCAGGAAGAAAATAGAAGCATGGTACTGTAGTTTCTAAAATGGAAGCTTACAAGAGTTTTTTTATACAACAGTAACATGCTCTATCATGAAAGATTGTTTTATGGGGATTATTCTAAGGGCTTGTGTGTGCATGAAAACCACAGAAAATGGATACAGATTTTGAAAATCCAGAAGTGGTTCCTGAAACATAGGTAAGAAGTCTGTTTTACAGCTTCTGCCTTTTGGCAGAACCTAAAAACTTCGGTTTTAATTCACACAAAATCTATCTATTTTCAAATTGCACTTCATTAAAAACTCGGTGATTTCTGATATGAGCTTTATAGAAGTTGAATGTATTTGTTCTATAAATAGATGAAATAATAAATAACAACAATGCATAAGATACCCTAAATTGACAAAGAACCAAACTAATCTGTGGAGGAGTCTTGCTGCGTGGAATATGAACAAAAATTGTTACAAGAAGAAGCATGAAATGTGTCGTATTTTCAAAGCAGCCTTGGGCTGCTCTGCAGTATTCACAAACCACAGATTTCATCCCTGTCCGTTAGTTGGCCTTAAGTAGTCAGAATTTCAGACTTCCCCTGATATAAGACCTACTAATGAACAATTAGTTGATGAACTGTTTTTAATTGTGCTACTGAATGTGTAAATATGCAGTGTCAAGTGATGGATACCCAAGCCTGTAATGACTAAATATTTCAATACATTTTAATCAGACCTGGAGTGGAGATTTCAATGGGTATTTCTATGCATACTTCTTTACATATGCAAAAATACATGTATGCATACAGAGATACACGTGTGTGTGTGTATATTTATTTAAGTGTCTGTGCGTGCATGCAAAAGCAGGAAGTCTGTTATGACATTAATTACCAAATACAGATGATAACCAACTCGTAAGCACATATATTTTCAGTGGTATATAGCAGCTGCCATATGGGTGAGAGAGCTTTTTCACAAACACAGAAGCTTAATGTTCAGTACTGTTTTGTACTGGAAACATCAAAGTTGATGCAAAATGCCATTTGTAAACTTTCAAGGTTTAGAGGACTCCACACTTTTTTATCTCCTCTCCAGATCCATAGATATTCAGCACTCTCTGGCAGGCAGAGTTTCCCTATTTGTTCTTTTTTAACCCTAAATTACGGCTGTGTGTATTGTGCTCTCCCACATGCCCTGTTCTGATTATTCAGTCTGGGAGAGGATTTCTAGTAATTTCATTAATAGGTGGAATATAAACCAGCATAATTAACACAGCATTTTGTGAAATAAGCAATCTTTTGCTGGAAGGGTGGCATTTGAGCAGGCTTTATGTAGAAAACTTTGGCTATGAAATACACAGCAGTACTCTGTGTGAAAAGGTAATGCTGGTTCACTGGTGTTTATGTTTAATTCGTACATTTCTGCTGGAGGTATGCTGGTGTCTGTTGATAACTGTGTAAAATAGTTTTAGTCATAAATGTGTGCTTCAAATAGTCAGCTGTATAGCAGAAACAGAAAGGTGTATTAAAAGTAACTAGATCTGTGGAAGGACTTTAAATAGAGAATGAAGAGATGCAATTACTTAGTTTTGAGCAGAGAGTAATGGTAGAAACCGTAGGAATTATTGGCACAAGAAAAGCCTGGTGAGATTCCTTACTTGCCTTTCTTTGCCATGTAAGAATGGCAAGAGGAGGGAAGCATCCTACTTGAACTAACTTATTTATGTAGTATTAATCCATTACTGTACAGTTTGACTTGTCAGTGTATTAGGGGGTTTGTTTTCATATTACAGTTGTCAGAGGGAGGTGTAATTATTACCATTTTAAACATACAAATCAGGGCAATAACTTGTGCAAGACTTCTGTCGGAAACAGAAGCCTGTTCTTGAATGCACATGCTTACTGCTGGTATGGTTTTATTCTGAGACGTTACCGTTTCAAGTACAATTTATTAAATATAGAATTGCTAAAGTTAGCACATACAGTGTGGATATTCTGTATCAGATGTAACGAAGGCATAGGCCTCAGTTTCCCTGATTATGATAACAGCTGCTTAACTGGAGAGGAGGGCATGTGGTGTCCACCGGTGTCTTTGAGGAGTTCTCATGGTAGGGTAGGTAGCAGTGAAAACCTTTTATAGCTCAAGATTCTCCTGGGGGTGCTGAGCTCCTCTTTTTGCACACATCCGTGGTTCTCTGCTGGGTTTTCTGTCACGTGCTGCGTTTTCAGGGAAGGTTGGTGGTGAAGATTGCTCGATCAGTGACATGGATTGTATTGCGTTAATAAAGTATCCAGTTGTATCTGGATTACTTATTAGATTGAGACTATTATCTATGCCGTATCCATCATAGACAGGAAAAATCCTACATATGTATGAAATTAATCTGCTCATTGTTTTATGAACACGTCTCCACCAAGTGTTACAAATCCACAGGATATCTCTTAGTGCAGGATTTTGTATTTAGGCCTGTGAGTAGTCTGTAAAATCAGAGGTGAGGAGCCTCCTTTTGACAAAGCAATTGATGGAGCTTGTGTGTATTATTCCTTCTAGCAGGTACGTGGAATCTGTTGTATTTCGGACACACAGACTTTCACTTCTGTCCTCTTTACTGTAAACAGCTTTGTCAGTGATAGCTTTTTTAAGAGTCAGATGAACTGGGCTGGGGATGAGCTCATTTGGAGATGATGCCAGGCCCCCAGGGATCCAGTCCAGCCCTGCCAGGAGAAAGTGTGGATCTCCTTGTCCTAACGTGTCTTCTCATTTGTCTGCCTCGTATGCTATTTCCCCCTCCAGACTCAACTCACACGTCACTTCGGGCAAACTGAAACCAAAGTGGAGGGGAATAAACTCAAAGGTTAGAATGGATTTGCTCCCTCCTTCCCACTCTCCTCCCATCTACAACAGAGAGGGCTGCTGTACTCCCAGCTTCCCTCATCTTCCACCTAAAAGGCAAATACTACTTTTCAGAGCAATGTAAATATTGTTACATTTATTTTGTCCGGAGTTCAAGATATTGAATCTTTTAGTGGAGCACCCACAGAGCTGTGGTTGAGAATGTTGGGGTTGTTCAGCCTGGAGAAGAGAAGGCTCCCAGGAGATCTTATTGTGGCTTTTCAGTACTTAAAGGGGGCTTATAAGGAAGATGGGGACAAACATTTTAGCAGGGCCTGTTGTGATGGGATGAGGGGTTATGGTTTTAAACTGAAAGAGTGGAGATTTAGCCTAGATATAAGGAAGAAATTTTTTACAATTAGAGTGGTGAAACACTGAAACAGATCACGTGGAGGGGTTAGCTGGAAACATTCAAGGTCAGGTTGGCTGGTGCTCTGAGCAACCTGATCTAGCTGCAGATGTCCCTGTTCATTGCAGGAGTGACTTTTAAAGGTCTCTTCCAACCTCAAACATTCTGTGTTTCTACATAAACATGGAGACACCCCAAAGTTGTCCTTTTGTGTTGTCCTGAAAGTGCGTCAGTATGTGTGCTTTAAAAAATTGGCAGATACCCGTCTTGAGATCTTGCTTATTGAACTCTCTGCTCTTCTATTTGTAAACTACATAAGGGTATGGATGAAGTTAAGGAAAATATCTGGAAAGTTTTACTAAAGACATTGTAAATAGTTAAGTGCTTGTACATCTAAGTACATTTTATTGCAGAGATTTCAATGAATACTGTGTACATGTAGGACTTTGAAGCACAGCATTACGCCATCTTCTGATGTGGCCTGAAATTTCTACGAACATTATGTTTGTTCTCTGGGATTTTTGTAATAAGCTCAGCAGCATGAATGTAGCGGTGGATTCCAGTTCCAGCTTTGATGTGCTGTGCTGAGCTGCAAAAAAGTTTGTAGAGGGAGACTTCACTTAGCTGTGCTCGGACTGGAAAGCAAAACTGTTGCTCTCCAAGTGTTGGATCCAGATGAGCAAGAGTTTCAGAGGAGAAATGAGGAACTGAGGAGAGGAAGACTCCTTCAAAAAAAGAAACACAACAGAAACCCCAAACAAACAAAAAGCCTGTTGTGGACATCACTGTGAGTACTCCATTTAGACGGTTTTGAAGACTAGAGAATCTATCCAGAGGAATGAAAATAAATGTGCAGAAATATTAGGAGTAATAATATAATTGCAGAGAATTATAAATAGCTACATTCAAACTCTTCCTTTAGTGTACCTCCTTTCAGTAAACGTTATGATGGTTTCAAACCAAATCATGTGCATTTGATCCCAAACAGCGCTATTTTATATATCTACAACACTTCTGAAATACTTAATTTAAAAATTCCTTTGTCAAATGTATGTGCTACAATGTCCTGAGTTTTCTACTGAAATCCAAACTGATATATTTGGAGGGTGTTTCCTCAGTAACTATAGACTGCTAAAAATTGCATCTGGGATTGATACACATTTCAAATTTTTTTGTATTAAAGGATTACTTACTATAAGGTTAATACTAGTTATATGAGGCACAGCATTGAGTTTACTTGCCCCGCAGAGAGTTTGACAAACCAGAGACAATGGCTGAGTCTAATAATTTTTATATTTACAAAATGATATATTTATTTTTTAAGTTGCATGGCTGCATATGTTGTGCTTGCAGGAGGGACTCTAATTAAAGTACAGGGGCATTAGCATAGTTATATAAAATTTTTGATTGTAATGGCATGTAATATTGTTTTCCATACCTGACCTATAGCTACAATGACATGTCTTGTTAGGACGAAAGTGGTAAGTATTGCAAATGATCACTTCTCTTCAGCTGAGAAAGCAAAGATTTGGTTGAAGGCGTGTATTTTTGGTTGAGAACACGGATGCCTCAAACCATAAAAATAGCAAAACACTTCTGATAGGTTTTTTTACTATACAATCAAATACAGTTATTTTTCAATAAAGGAATAAAAATGTAAAAAAAATACTGGGGAAAAATAAAAAGCATACCAGAATAATGTGATTTAAACTTTGACAGTATACCATCATTTGCAGCTGATAATGCTAATAAAAATTTCGGAGACACCATTCTGCCTACAAGGTAATAAAAAATGAGAATGAGTATGTGCTTCCAGCTAATTGTGGTCCTCGTAGGAGAGAGTACACTGCATGTCATTCACCAGCTGCTTTTAAAAGTGTGTAGGAACAGTGTTCAGTTGCTTTTTGTGTATGACCACAGAGTTTCAAAATTACAGGTGATCTGTCAGTTTGCCAACCTTTAAGTGAAGGGTAGCTTATGTCAAAGAGTTGAAAACACGGTCTTAGGTTATAAATGCAGCTGCTGTTTATTTGAAAACACATCATGGCAAAACAAAAGAGTGAAAAGGGATTTCATTCATTAGTGTTCATGAGGGAGCTCTCAAATACCTGTCTCACATTTTGATTCTGGCAAACAGAACTACCTTAACTTGATTTGGTAACTGTCTCTGAAAAATATGTGAATTATTCCTGAACATTATTAATAGTGAAATTTGACAGAAGTCTGCATTTGTTTGAATGAAAAAAAGATTCAGTGGTTGTGTTTATACTACAAGACTTGATATCAAGGAATCGTTAAATATTCAGTCTTCAGATCCTGCGTCTCTCAAATTCATAAAATTTATGGAGATTATTGTATCAGCAGATACAGCAGTGAATAGTATATATCCTGTGTGCAGGTAGATTTGAACAGATAGCAAAAGAATGGTAAGTGCCCTTTCTAGTAAGCGCTACCTTCAGATTAAAATGTCTCTAGCTATGAAGGGATTTATGAATCAACTGAAATAACAGACATGCATTAAAACTTACAATAGCTGCCATTTAAAAGAATAAATTGAAGGTTTTTAGAATTGAATTTTTAATTTAAATGTAGTAGAGTGGACAGTAATTTCAAAGTGACCGTGTCCATCATTGTGGCTGGAATGAAGCCTGGTAATGCAGGATGGATGGTAGTGGCCACCAGGAAGCCCTGAATCTGCCTTGACATGCATGTGTGACAGGCGTAGGTGTCGCCTGTCCAATATTCCCAGCTGAAGCACAATTTTAGTTGTGGTTGGTTGAGATAAATGATGTGAAACGTACTCAGTTACTGGATGGATGTCAAATAATCTGTAACAGTGCTAAACCTGTAGTATTTTCTTGCTGGGTAAAATGAAACTTGTTTGACTATGAGAAATTAGTCTGTTGAGTGAGGGGTCAGGAGGCCAGGAGTTTCAGATTTGTCTGTCTGTTTCCTCTGGCTTCCACATGCTGGCAAACAAGATGTGGCCCTTTCAGTTGCATATTAATTATGGTTCCTGAGCGTTATTTGTGCTAACTGCTCTTTTTATCTAGGGGGGCAGGCAAAAAAAATTATATGTATATGCCTGTTTTTAGGGAGCCGAACTACATTTATACCAGCAATGTAATGTCTAATATCTCTTCTCCCAGCCTGCCTTGGTCCTGTGTAGGTAGCACCTGACAAACATTTTCTCTTTTTTCAACTCCCTCATTTCATTCCTTGCTGCATCCGTCAGTTTTCTGTAAGATTGTAGGAAGCCAGATGTGGGCTTGGAATATTCCTAGTGGAGGTCTGGCACCAGTGGGGAGGTTCGATGCTGCCTGCACTCTTTGGTCCTGTCTTTGGTTACTTGTGCATTCTTCAGGTAGTCCCACATGTGCATAACCGGTAAGAATAGCTTATGGGAAACTGATGTAACTGATCTGGTGCTTGTGAGGAGGGTCACTGGCTGATGTAAAATCTCTAATTTTTAGGAACTTCTGCTGCAAACCTGTCCTTTCTCATCCTCCTGACTGTACAGATTGCCAAGGCATAGGTGAGATGTATCCAGGTTTGGTTGCGCAAAAGAATTTCTGGGATTACGTTTCGAATTTGACTGACTGTTAAGGGTCGAGGGGACCGAGGTAAACCACTCCTCAAATTCCTTAACGATTCCCTTGGTCCTACCAGAGACAGAAGGGTTTCAAAGGGGAAGGAAGAAATTCACATCTCGGTCTGCATTCGGAAAACTGAAACAAACTTTTAATAAAGAATAGAACCACACAATTACACACTATTTTATGTATATATAGGCACAAACCGAGAAAGGAGAAAAAGGGGAAAAAAAACGAAGAAGAGAGGATTCAGATGACCAGAGTTCTGTACCGTGTGTTCTGTTCAAGGTCAGTGCTCTGGGCAGGC
>NW_010406355.1:21407-28297 GCF_000710305.1 Buceros rhinoceros silvestris | reverse complement strand
CCCGGGCTGGGCGCGTTCAGGGGTTTTTCCCACCCCGGAGCAGCAGGGACGGTCGGCTGGAAGTTGCCCCAGGAGCAGTTTTGGTTGGTTTTTTTGAGCTACCCCTTATCGAGGTTAAAAATAGGACTCGTCTGCCTGGCCCTGCGCTGCGCCGGGTGAAGAGCAGGTCTGGCTTCAGAGTATTTCAGGACAAGTTAAACCCCGCTCGGTGCGGGGGGAAACGCGCTTTCTGCCTGCACGCTGGCGCTGAGGAGATGGGATGCTCTTAGGAGTTAGTATTAAAGTAGGGCTTCAGTCTTTAATGTGTCCTTTACCACTATGATGAGCATCTCTAGAGCTAAGTCCAAAACCTCACACTGGTGGCTTAAAAATAAAGATTCTTAAAAGAAATAGTTTCCGTGAGATCCTTTTTTCATTTGGATGCATTCATAGAATCGTAGAGTCGTTTAGCCTGGAAAAGACCTTTAAGGTCATCGAGACCAACGTTACCCTCGCAGCTGTAGGCTTTATCTCCCAGTGGTACAAGTTAAAGCTTGTTTGTTTTTCAAGAAGATTTTTCTGGGGAAAGAAAAATGTTAAGGACAGCTTAAATAATTTCACCTCTGTTGTTTGGTGCTGGCAGAGCCAAAGGAGATCTGTACGAACATCGCATGTTTGCGTTTCCTTAGCAAAGGTGATAAGGACTCACTACGCACAGTCAACCACACCAAGAGTAAATTGTCCAAAAAATCATGGAAAACAAGGATTGGCATCATGGGTGTTGCTGAGAAGTGGGGGTTAAACAGAGATGCTCAGAAGAAGCAAAACTTTTTCCGTTCTTCACGGTGAATCAGAAAGACACGACTTGCAGAGAGGAGAAAACACCCCACCATGACTGACTTAACTGTCCTTTGGGGCTTGCTTCTAATTTTGGACTCGCTGGTGTGATGATGCTGCGGCTCACAGGGAAAGCCGGGCTCTTCCCAAGGCTGGCGGCGTTTAATGCTCTTCCACAGCCGCGCTTCGTGTGGCTGTGGTAGCCTGGTGGTACCTGGTAAGGGGTGCGGTAACGGATGCCGCTGCTTCCCATTCCCCTCCAAAAAGGAGAGAAAACCCGTTTCTAACATTGCCCTTTCTTTGGATTTTCTTTAGAAGTATTTTTATTTTCTTTGGTAAGGAAAATCAGTGAAACTTAGATTTGTCCTTCGGTGTTACAGAGGAGTTTCCATCCTTTCTGAAGCTCCTCTGGCAAAAATAACAAGCCTCTTGTTACTGCTGTTTCCAAAATTCGTGTTTAACACCACAGCCAGGGCTTGTCCCTGCTTTGTTCTTTCTCCATCCTCTCTAAGGAGCGAACGGTGTTTGCAGCGCATGGTCATTTGTTTTGGTGGGTGTCTGGACTGTGTTTTGCTCCGTTGCTATTATGGTTTTATTTATTGTGAAATGTGTTTCCTTAGAGAGGAGGAAAACCCCAGGGGTGCCACTCGCTCAGGGAAGGGATGGCGGTGCAGCATGAGGTGGCCCGGAGTCACCCTGGGAACAGGTCCATCACCTCAGACTAGCTGCCAGGGACACTAGTGTTGGCACAGATGAGGCTTTTTACAGGCTCCTGCCCTGCCCTTGGAGCAGAGTTATTTATGATAACTAAGCTTTTCTCCAGGAGCTTCACCTTGTGGATTTTTCTTTAAAAGGAAAAAAAAAAAAAGGAGGAAGATATTCAGGCTTCCAACTGTTGAGCTCATGCTGGGACTTGGGACTTTGGCCGTGGCTGTTAGAAGCCATCTCAAGGAGCGGGAGCTGGCGTTGTGCGTGGGGGATGATGGTGCTGCGGCCGGCCCGGTGGGTGATGCAGCCAGACCCCGTCTTGGGAGCTGCCGGCAGGGCTCCTGCCTGCTGGAGGGGCTTCGGCTGCTCTGGGCAGTAGGAAGGTGACGGGGAGGTCTGTGTCGCTGGTGCTCTGCGAGCGTGTCGTTACCTTGATTGGTTATTGTATAACCAGATCTATGCCCGAAACACTCATCTGTTATCTCCGGCTGCTGATTTTCCAAGTCATTGTTGGTCGGGAGCTGGAGGAAGATCCTTGTGGGAAGCCGTGGTGGGGATTCGAAGGATGCGCCAATTCAGGGAGCGCTGCTTGTGCATCCTGGGCGGGATGGGGGAAGCGGTGCTGGTGTTCAGGTCACGGTGATAGAGCAACGAGAGGAGAGAAATGTGAAGGAGCCGAGGGCGTGGCATTGCCAGATGTGAATAAAGGAGAGGCTGGAGCATCACGGCCATAATTGGCGCCGGACAAACCTTGTTGCTGTCTAAAATTGGCCAGTTCGCTGAATACCACTGTGGATACGGGTGCGCGGAGGAGCAAAGCCCAAAGAAAATCAAGGCAGCTTGAAATGGGAAGAGTGCAAACGGTACAGTCTAAAACCAGGAATCACAGTGCTGCGTTTGTAGCACAAAAGTGTTTTCATCACTGTCCTTGTCATCTGTTTTAATAGGGTGGTTTTATAATCTACTGTAAACTGGTGACTGAAAGAGTATGTTGTCTGGTGGGGAGTTTAACAGGGGCAATAAACGCTATGTCAAGATTTCTTAATCTCTTGGAAAATCAGATAAGGGCTTGAGGCAAGATAATGAAGGAATTGCAAAGTTGTGGTTTTGGTGTTAATGTGTGTCATGGCTCCAGTGCTCTTTAGTTGACTTTTGAAATAAAAATGTTAATGGCTTACAAAACCTACAAGAGTGTCTCTATCTGTCTTTTTTTTTTTTTTTTCCCTTTCAATGCGTCTGTAGAAAGGCCACGTGCTCGGCTTGCCTTGAGTTGGTGCTCCGGCTGATTTCGGTGCTGTCATTTCAAGATTGGATTTGATGTGTCTTTTGTCACATCTTTGTATGTGTGGGCATGGCAAGTGCGGGCCCCGGTGGCTGCGTTTCCCCGCTGTAATTGGAGCTGTGAGCCTTTAAACCATGGTGTGGCCCCTCCTGCAGCCCTCGCTCGAGCAGTTCCCCACTCATGCCGCTCTTGTGAGTGGAAATGCTTCGTGTGGTCACCCAGCAGTAACCATAATAGTCAGACATCGAGGAGTAAGATGTAATTAAAATGGCTGTATTTTACTTTGGCATGCTGGCACATAATTTGTGTTCAAGCTTGTTTCAGATGAGGAGCCCAGAGGTACCAACAGCCTTCCTAGACTTTTGGGCTTGTGCTGAGTGATTTCTGCGCTTCGCATACCGACGTGTGTTCCCAGCCAGGAGTGAGCATCAGTGCTTTAGAGAATTAGCCTGTAAGACCAAAGCTTTGGTGGAAACTGCTCCCTCTTAGATGATCACTTCACAGGGACCCTCTGCTGATCACTGGGCTCGCCAGCCTGCGAGGAGGCTTGCTGTGGTTTAATGCCTTGCCACGGCTTAGCTGGTATGCGATGGTGTGTTAAGCCGCAGACACTCACTCCATCCCGCAGACGAAAGGCAGAGTATCACTTGTGATGGCTTCACTACAAAGCTCTTCAACTTTCTTCATCCTGATGCTTTCCAGAAATTTGTATTTTTTCTGACTTGTTGCAGCAGCACAAAAAAGGGAGCGAGTTTCCCCATGCACAGGACAAAATGTTCCCTCCCCCTGCCTGGCAAACCGCTCTCTGGTCTTTTATTTATCATGATACCTAGATTTTGTTTTGCAATGTTCTTCCCCTGGGGTGGGGGAAGACTCGGGAGGGTTTGTGGAGAATGTAGGCTGTGGCTCAGAGGGGTGGTAACGGCACTGAGGTGCTCCATCTTTTCTTCTGGAGTGCAGGAAGAACGAGACAGGGAGCTGCTTGCAGCTGGCCCCTGGTATTCCGCTCTTTCTCCTAACAGAGTTCAATTCCATGTGTTTCTGTATTGTGTTTGTAGCGAATGCAAAGGTGCTGGCAGGAATTCTCCCTCCGGCCCCGGTGTCGGAGTGTTGGATCCGTGTGCGCATTGCGGTCTTCTGAGTGGTGTTAATTCATCACTTAGAGAAGACTCCTCAGGAGAGAAGAGGGAAGGAAGTCCGCTGGCTCCTGCAGTCCTCCACATCGCTGCTGGGAATACTGAGCTGGCGGGGTTGTGGCATCGGGTCGGAGCGTACAGAGCTGGCTCATCTTGTGCTTCTCACCCCGGGCTCCCAGTCTGCGATGGGAACGCCTTGCATGCACTGCAGGCCAGATTCCCAAGTGTCTGGCTGCTCCCGGGAGACCAGTGAGCATCTCCTGAAGCAGCAGTACCTGGCTGCTGTGCCAGAGGGGATGGTGCTGGGGAACCCACAGCAAGGGGAGATCGGGGCTTCAAGGCGCTGGAGAGATTTAATCATGGATGTCATGTTCTACAACATTTTTTAAATTTTGTTGGGGTGTGGAGAGCGAGCTGTGCAGGAAGCAATAAATGTGGCTTAAAAGACAAGGTTTAACCGATTGATTCTTATGTATTTGTGACAGTTATTGATCAAAAGTAACATTTATAAGAGGGACTGCATCGCCAAGGTTAGATCTGGCTCAAGAAACAGCCTTTGATAGCTGAGCTATTGATTGCAGATTCAAGCAGACCAGTCTCTGAAGAGGTTGGTGCTCTCTTCGTCAAGCAGCACCGTGGCAGTGCGGGAGGAGGAAGAAGTAGCTGAGCCTTCCTCATGGGAACTGAGCATCTCGAGAAGCTGTTTGCAGGCTGGGCGATGGCTTCCACTGATCGCTGCCTGGGCCCTGAGGTGTGAGGGTGGCTCTTGACCCCTTCGGCACTCCAAGGTCATTAATTAACAGCTAAATTGTTTCTTAGTACCTGAATGTGGAATTTAATTACCTTGCATGCAAATCACATTGATGGCTTGGAGGTCAACTGGTTAAAATTGTGGCCTCCTGCTGTGTGTGTCTGTCCGGGGGGGTTGAGCTGTGGATGTCCCTGCAGTGCTGGGTGTCCATGGTGGAGTCTGTCCCACTTCCCTGTGCCTGGGATTCCCAAAAACGCTGGTTTTCCCTTTGTGCCTATGCTGTCTTAATCTTGTGCCTTCCGGCAGCGGGCTCCGGGCTGATGGTGAGGGCTGTGAATTTTGGTGCCAGGCTCCCATCCGCCGGCCAGCCGGGCTGAGGCTGCCCACAGGCTCCACCGCTCCTGTCCTCCCCGTGCTGAAGGTGGATGAGCTGCTGTCCCCAAGCAGTCATCTCAGACCTTGTCGCTCCCCGTCTCCTCTTCCCCTGGACCCCTCGCACTTGTGGCAGAGCTGCTGGGCTGTGCAATAGCCTGATGAAGTGTTTTTTTAAGGCAGAAGGAGCAGCTTCAGGGAGGATAATCCCAAGGCAGCGTCCCTGTGTAAATGGATGACCTTCAGAATCTCCTTGGCCTCTGGAAGGGCTTGTTTTGTGTTTGGCGAAGGTCTTGCCTTGGGGGTGGTGGGTACTCAAGGCCTCTGAGGTGCTTTTATTGCCACTTGTCCCTGACTGGATCCTTTTCTGGTAAATAGGAAAGCGATCCTGTAACTGTTGTCCTGAGCGGTGGGAACAAATGCATCACTGTCCTGATGGTTTTCCTCAGCCTTGAAGCTCAGGGGGTGCGTGGGGGAAGGATTATGTTAGACTGGATTGGAGTCAATTCATCCTCCTTCCCTGCAAAATGTGCTTTAAAAATGTCTTACTGCAGCAGCCCTCCTTCTCTGCTTCCCTTCTGTGCCCTTTGGCTTTGCCATAGAGCAGCAATACAGGGACACGTTGTGTTTGCAGCCCTAAAAATAGGTAACAGCTGAGCCTTTCCTGGGGTTTTGGAGATGTGATGGGGTGCTCGCTCTGCCTGGCTGTGGAAAAAGGCAGATCAGGTACCTGTCCCGTGCCTCAGTTTCCCCACGTAAAACCTGGCAGCTACTGCCCTGGGAAGGTGGGAGCAGCATTCAGACGTGGAGGAGGTTTTCTGGCCTGTGTTTTGGGTTTATGGAGAGTGTCACAGGGCCGGGAGATCCAGATGCAGCCAGCACAGTGTTGGGAGTAAATACGATGGTGGTTTTCCTGGGCTTGTTAATAGTTTAAGCTCTGCAGAAAGTAGTGGCTGTGCTAAAGTCAAGCTTTTACCCTCACTCCTGCCATGTGGGAAGTGATCATGGTAATTTCCTGGCTGACAACACCATTATCTTGCCGCCCTGGTTCTACAGGGTGAAGTGAGACCAGGGTGCTGCGGGCACAGAGGACCTGCAGGAGCCGCGGTCTTGCTCCTTCAGCCAGACTTTTCTCCCTGTTAGGCTTGTGCAGATCAGCTGCAGCTCTGCTCAGCTTAACTGGGGATTAGCATCGGCGTAGATGCAAGCGGCGCTGAGCCTGCCGTGTCCGGTGGCGTTGGCGTTGGTACAGATGTTTAATCACGGCACCTGCAGCTGCGTGGCGGTGATGAAAGTGGTAATCCCCGCTGCCGCTGCCCTTGCTCCCACCACGGCTGGGCTGGGGCGTGCAGAAGCCTTCATCGCCTTGTCGGTGGGTTGTAAATCTGGGGTGGATTAAAATTCAGAACCTGTCATGTGGATTTTGGTACTGGGGAGTGTTGGGAGCTGCCGGGGGAAGCCCCGCTGCTCTCCCAGCGTGCATTAATCTGTCTTTTCAGAAGAGGATTCTTTGAGGATTACATGGGCGCAGGTCGGGAGCTGATGAAGCAGAGAGATATGTGGGGACCGCGGCTCTCAAGTAGATGCTAGGCAGAGGCACAGAGCACAGCAAAGAAATACCTGGTCAGTGCCCCGGTAGCAGATGATGGGCTTGGAGCTGCATCCAATGAAGAACCAGAGCTGGCTGAACCTGAACCATGCAGCAGCCCCAGGGGAAAGAAGCCAGGGCAGCGCTGCGGGGTGTTGAGAGGAGAAAAGGCTGATCGCGTGGTCTGACAGCGGGGACCTGCTGTTCTGGTACAGCTCTTTCGGTGACAGCGGCGGG
>NW_010406355.1:2409-21246 GCF_000710305.1 Buceros rhinoceros silvestris | reverse complement strand
GACGACCGCGCTGACAGGCGTGTGGTGTCGCAGCGAGGTGCAGGGCTTGGCCAAGCTCTGGGAGCCCAGCAGCCACAATCGGTGCCCTGGTTCTCCTGGGGATCACGAGTGAGGAGCTCAGAGTTCACTGGTGGGTTGTCATGTGCTGCTTCTTTGTCTTGCAGGTGAGGCTGGGAAGGGGGAAGGGTCCCCCAGTGAGCTTGTGGCAGAGCTGGGAACAGGTCCTGGCTGTCCCCAGGAGTGCTCCCGAGTCTCCTACCCACACAGTACAGTGTCACGCTCGGTTATAACACGTTATTTGGGTGGGCGCGTGCTGATGGTTTCCATGGACCTCTGATCACAGCCTAGATCTTCAGGGTATCACTAAGCATCTCAGACCTTCCCTGCTGCAAGATGAGGTGGAGTCTGATAATTAAAACAAATGGATATCTTTTTTTTCAGCTCTCGGAGTGTAGTGGAGGTGCAGTGGAGATGACACAGAAAGCGTGTGCCGTGATCTGAGGGTGTCGGGCTGAAGCTCAGGTTCAGCTCTGCCCCCCGAGTGGTGTGTTTGCGGGTTGCCTTGGAAATCTGCGCTCAAACAGGCAGCGATCCAGCCAGAGACGCGTGGACTGTCAGGCGCTGTGTGCAGGCGCTTGGGTGTCTTGGTGGTCTTTGCACCCTGCTTGCGAAGGCAGCCGAGGGCTGGTGGAGGATCGCGGATGGCTGCGATATGGCAGCTGCAGTCTTAATAAGAGCACGGGGGTTCTTCGGGGAAGGGAAGCGTCTATGTGCGTGGCTGCGTGGGAACCTGCTGGATGCGTGTTGGAGCTGAAGAGCAGGCGCCTCTGATGCATGTTTTAGGGTAGTCATACCTCAGAATAAGCAAGAGATATTGCTCTAATGAGCTGTCATCAGAGGAGCAGTGTATTTCCTCCTCCCCCATGCCAGCCCGTAGCAACGTGATCTGTGAAAGCAGTAAAAAAAAAAAATAGAAGTGCCTAGAGCCCTGACGCAAGGAAAGATTGTTTGAATGCCTTAAGGTAGCAGGGACGTTCAGGGCACGGTCAATGGGGTGATTTGGCTTGCTTGTGTGACACTGGAAATACAAAATTAAGTGAGCTAGGGACAAAGTAATCTTGGATGTGTACTGAAAAAGTGCAGGGCTTGGAAAAAAGCTGTGTGAGTCTGGAGCAGTCTGGGAGAATGACCAGTACTGGGAAGATAGGACTGCTCAACCAGCCCCTGTCCAGCAGGGAGTGTGGCTCCAGTGCCTCGGATGAACCCAGCCGAGCGGCCTCCTGGGCTGCCTCCGCTCCTGCATCCTCCCTGCATCCACGGGCAGGAGATGGGCAGGAGATGCCGCTTGGTCCCGACAGAGCCTGCGGGACAGGTTTGCTGGGCAAAGGGCGAGTACTGTGTTGATATTTGGTGTCCAGAGCCGGTGTCCCTGTCACCAGGGATATGCCAGGATGTCACTTTGCATGTCTCTGGTGGGTATTGTAAATCGTGGCAGCTCCACGGGTGCGAGGAGCCCAGCAGGAGGGAGGGCTGCCTTTGCCATGCCCTGCTCTGCAGCCCTGACCATGGTCACGACTACCTGGATGGCAGTTACCCCTTGCTGAGACCTCTCCACGGTCTGCTTCTCGCTGCTGGAAGCTGATAAACAGCAGAGAGGTCCAAGAGGTTCCCCAGGGTTTTATTCCCTTCTCTTCCACAAAATGAGATCTGATTTTTCTGGGTTATGTGTTGTATGAGTGTTGGTTTTGTATGCCACCTGCGAGCCTTTGCAAGGACCGTAAAGTCAGTACGTTTAGGATGATACAGGGTGAAAACACACACACAGGGGCTTAAATTTTGTCTGAGTTTTGATCGTTTTTTCTTTTGCCTGTGCCGAGTGGTGGGTGGGTTTGTGGAGCGGTGTGAAAGATTCAGGAAGGGGCTCAATGCAATTATCTCCATTTTACAGACAGGGAAGCAGCTCTGAACCTTGCCCATGGTCACAGCACACACCGTGGAAAGAAACCCCAGTCTAGGGCTTTATTCGCAGTATCTCTTCTTCTATTATGCTGTTGCACTGGTATTAAATCGTAATTAAAAGATGCTTCAAACTTGCCAGTCAGTCAAATGAAAGGATTTGTAAGCCCCAGTTTTCTTTCGCAGCTGTGATGCTGTTCATTAGGATTTTTCTCCTTCATTTCCTCTAGATAGCAAAAGTAATTGGGGTGACTTCGGTTTCTTTCCAGTTGGTTTCGTGGTACAGCCCTGTGTTTAAGGATGAGCTAAATCAGTAGGATGCAAGTACCTGTGATGAATGGCAGGTCAGATTAAAAATTACCTAATGGTTTCTTCTGGCTTTAATCTCTCTGAACTAAATGTGTCTGAAGTTAATAGGATGGTTTGCCAAATAAAGCCCTACGTGACTCTTCTTTTTTTTTTCCTCCCCTTAAGAGTCCTCTTAAATGTTTATATCAATTAGTTTTGCAAAACTGTTTTACCGAGACTGAATCTAAATGCGTGGCACTGTGCCCTTTCCAAGTGTCGTAGGCACGAAGAGCATTAACCCTATCTCGGGAGAACTGGTGTATTCTTAGCATGTGGAGAACATCCCGTAAATGCAAGGCATCCTTTCAGACCTTCCAAAGCAGACACTTAAGTAGTATTTTCCACGCACCATGGCCAGGTATTCTTTGTCTTTCTGACACATAGGTAGGTGTGAGGTGGGTGGTTTTTTTTTTTTTGTTTGTTCATGCATTCGTCCAATACCACTGGAAGCTGAGATAAATCTCAGCGATGTCAGTGGAAAAATTAGCTTCTAAGCGAGAGGCACATCATATCTTGTACATCTGCTGTATCGGCTTGTTACAACACACGAGAAACTGAGATGCCCTTTGTGGAAACTGGTCTTTCTTGGGCAACGCAGAACTTGCTGGTATTGTGTCATGCTGGGTAGTGTATCAGAATTTCAGGGGCAAGGGCTTGTGGCTGCGGCAGCGGATGGCTCTAGGTTAAATGTTTGAGCACATCACGTTTCCTCTTTATGTTACATTATCCCAGTCAGTACCAGTAGCTATAGCACCTGGCTGCCCATTTCCAAGCATCCAGTGATAATGGTGGGGTGCAGAGAAGCTCAGGTCTTGTCTGTGTTGGTGTTGTGTTACATGGTCATTCTCAGGTTGCTTGGGAAATCTGGAAAAACAGCTTTTTTCTTTTTTTCTTTCTTCCTACTTGTGCTTAAAGTGGAGCGAAGATTGAATGACTTAATGGATGCTCTGAAAAAATACTGCAAGCTCCCTAATTCAGAGAGTTGCTTTACACGAGTCCTTTCTTGCAAACTTGCCCGCGGTTGACGTTTCTTTGAAGAGCCTGTGATGACTCTTTATCTTGAGATGGTTGAAGCACGTTCAGCTCCGCCTGGATGTCAGTGGTGTTCGGCACTTCATTTTCAAAGAGAATTTGTTAACACAAGTGTAGCCTGAGAGATGAAAGGATCCATGTTGAGTCTAGTTTGAGGCAGCGAGACGCCAGCTGGGGAAAGAAGGATCTTGAGAGAGATTGGATTTCTCTGGTCAGTGGTGGCAGAGGAGCCTTTCTCCGGGTGAGGAAGAGCTTTCTCTTGGTGTATTTAAGCCATAAGATAAGGAGATTGACTGAGAAAGCAGGGTGGGCAGCTCCACCACAACAGCCACTGCTGTCCGGAGCACCCCTTGTTTCATGCGTTCCGTCATCTGGGTTGCTGGGCTGCAGCCCGTGGTGTGTAGACCTTGTCTGCCTCCGTAGAGGAGCTGAGCTGAACAGCGGAAGATTTCACCGAACGGTGAAAAGTGACAGCAGAACACGGAAACGGAGATACTAAACACAGTGTTTCCCTTGGGGCTGTGGATGAGGTTATGAAGAACCTGGCTGAGGGCCCCTCACCTTCCTGTGTCTTTGCAGGACCAAGGCCCCATCCCTGGAGTGGTTTAGCACCTTCACGCTTGTGAGTTTCAAAGTGCTGCTCTTGCAGATTCCCCCCCACCCCCCCAGCTGTTCTCCCAAGTGTGTACTCTGATCTTTCAAAAGTAGGTATTTTTCTACTATTGTCAGCACATAATCACCAAGATTGCCTGTATAGCAAAGTGGAACCAGCCCTGGCAGGGCACAGGGAGGTTCGGCTCAGTCCCAGGGGCACCTTTGTTCTCCATCAGGCAGAAATACCATCTAGCTCAGGCCAAGCAGAGTCTCCAGAGACTGCTCTGGGCTGAACTCAGCAGGTCTGTCCCCCTCTCGCTTGGTGTTACTGCAATCCCTTTGCCGAGGCGGTGCCCCAAGCGGAGAGCGGCTTCTGGACCTTTAGACCTGGTCTGGTCTCAGCTTATGGGCCATGAAAGCTGTGGACTGCTGTGAAAGGCAAATCAGAAAAGCTTAAACTCACTCCTCAAGGACGTGCCCACCTCTGCGGAGGTCTTTGGTGTTGAGAAAGGTTGAAAATCATTTACCAAGCAGAGCCACTTACCCCAGAGTAATTAAAATGAATGTGCTCGGGGCACAGAGAGGTGTTTGGAGGTCCTGGCTTCTCTGTCCCGCTCCCAGTGAGGATGTCAGCCCTGCTCTGTGTAAAACTTGGATAAGAGAAAGCTGGTTGACAAAGAGGATGCTTTATGATATGGAGCTGGGAGCCAATTCACATCTCCAGGTGGATTTTTTTCCCCCTTTTTGGACTTTGCGGCTTCTAAGCGAATTGCCAGCCCTCATTGTTGCCCTGAGGCACGCGGCCGTCCAGCGTTGCGCTGGCCAGGGAGCAGAGAGCCGCTTCTAACAAAGCTTCAGAGACGGGACCGGCAGGTCTCCTGGGCATGCTGGCATCTGCTCTGCAGCATGGCACACGCTGGAGCCAGCGGGCTGGGAGCTGGGCCCGCTCTTTGGTTTGGCATTGGCCGGGTCCCGTGGTTCCGTGAACTGGTGCAGCCCCACCAGCTCTCCTGCCAGCCTGCGCCGGGGGAGCAGGTGCCATGCTGTCTCCGGCTTTTTTCTCCTCTTTCCACTTCCCTTTATGTTCCATGGCTGCTTTTTTTCTTTCCTTTTGTCTCACATTTATTTCAGAATTTGGACACCAGGCTGGCTGACAGACCCTGTGAGTGTCACTGATGCTGGGTGTTTTGGGGGGCAGGTCTGCCCCTCCAGCAGCTGCTCTGCTAAACGAGAGGGACAGGGGACCCCAGGGCTTGTTAGCCTCCCCTGGGAGAAAGACACCTTCGATGCTCTAGTTTGTCACTCCTGCGTTCATGAGTGAGCCGTGTCTGGGGCCGCTGTTGTTCCACCCCGTACTGGTACAGACGGTGGGGCTGGTTTCGGTATCTGCCTTCTCCAAACTGTGGGAATTGCCCCATGTCTCCTCCTGGAGGGCTGGAAGGGGCTGGGCTGGCCTGGGGGGTGATGCTACACCTCACAGCAAGCAAAAATACTCTCGTCCCTCCAGTGTGAGCTTCCCAGTGGTGTTTTGGGTGCTCCCAGGTGCTGCGGCTGGTACCCCAGCTTCCCCATGTCCTTGTGTCTGGCTGAAGGTGGGTGAGCTCTAGGGCTCTGCTCCGAGCTCAGCTGGGGCTGGGCTGTTCAGCAGTTGACTTCATGTGCAGTCACCATCCTGCTTCCTCTGCTTGCAGCCAGGTGACTCCTTTTATAACCAGCTGAGATTTGCAGTCCTTGGTGAGCAGGGGGAGCTGGGGGGAGTGGGGCAGCTGCCTCTGGCAAGAGGAGAGCTTTACTGCACCCGCTGAAATGTCATGTCGGTGCAACCACCGCGGGCGATGGCATTCGAGTGATTTGGTGGACGTTTTTAGCCAGAGTCCATCTCTCCGCGGAAACCAGACATCACGTGGCTCTCTCCTCGCGCTGGATGCTGTCGCTGTCGCTAATATGACACATCAGAGAGGAGATGCTGCTTCTCATTAGCATCGCGGGGTAAAGGGCATCCTCCAGAGGATTCGGTGCGGTGGCAGCCGCATCATTAACACAGGCGGCCAGCAGCAGCCCTTGGCCTTTCGTTTGCTTTATATCCTCTAGTCTGATAAAAGATCTGGATGCTTGAAATAATTGTTGGTAATGGCTAATGAGGAGTTGTCAGGCATGTGATTGCTGTGTCCTTTATCTGCACAGCAGTGTGGCAGACTTGCAGCCTGGTGCCACAGTGGTATTTATTTGCATTTTGCTATCTCCAGCTCACCTTGATCTGTATTGCCTGGGGTGATGGATGAGCACAGAGTGCATCCTCAAGTTTAATAACTTAAAGGATGAAGTGCTCAGGCTCTCCAGTATATCAATATTTCTTGTTTCTTAATTAGCATTTACAATGATCCTTCCCTAGTGCCTGCTCTTCAGACGGGCTCACTGGGAAGCCTGTGCAGGTTTTTCTTAGCCCTGGGGTATGTTTTTAAGCAAATGGCTGGATAAGCTGCTCCATGAGGAGAGGAGGCTGATGGCTGTTTTCTTCCTTCCCTTCTCTTCCCTAGAAGTTGGCAGCTGAATGCCAGAGTGCCGGCTATCCGGGGACCCTCATCCCGTACAAGTGCGATCTCTCCAACGAAGAGGAGATCCTGTCCATGTTCTCCGCCATCAAGACCCTTCATCAAGGAGTTGATGTCTGCATCAACAATGCGGGGCTGGCCCGCCCGGAGCCGCTGCTCTCGGGGAAGACGGAGGGCTGGCGGACGATGATAGACGTGAGTGGTGCCACTGGGAGAGCGGGAACTGTGCTAGATTTTTGTTTCTTCTGGCCACCAGCGCCATTGTCTCCATCTACCTAATTCACGTGTGCAGAGCTGAGGACCTGCCTCATATCTGGCTGATGTGGCCCAGGTTTGCTGGTTGGGAAGTGAAAAGGCATCCTGTGCTGCTGAGCCACATGCCTTCATCTTGGAGTCTGAAAACGCTCAGTAACTTCAGTGGCATTTTTTCCCTTTAGCTCAATGGCTTTCTAAAGTGTGATGAGCCTCGCTTTTTTTTCTTTGATAAAACAGGAAATTGAATGCCAAGTGCTGGGTTTTGTAGCTAATCCTGTTAGTTTGTAGCAGTGGGTTGTAAAATGGGCAGATTCTTTTTGGCTTAAAAAGCTGTAATGCTTTTTGTCTTTAAAGCTTAATTTTCTGCCTGTAGTCTGGTTAGAGTGTGATGTGAACAAGGCAATTTTGTATACCAAACTGGGGGGGGGGTTTGTGCAAATGGTCCATGCCATTTACTAACAGTGCTTCTCCCTATGCTGCTGCGCATCTTTGTGGGATGTCACCATCTTTTGTCACTATGTGGTGGCCCTTTTCTGCATGTAGCAGTAGCAGTCACAGCTGTGGGACCCTGGACCAGTTCTTGTGCCTTCTTCCAGCTCTGGACAGTGAGATGGTGAAAGAGGAGCTTTTCAGGAAGGTGATTTTCCCATCCTGTACGACCCACTTTTGTGCATAAAAGTGTTAGTATAGGAACAGGAGTCAAACTCCTGGCTTTGAGTAAGCTTTGTAGCACCTCCAGCAGCTATGAGAGCTTGTCCTAGTGAAGGAGGAGACATGTCTATTTGAAAAGCTGCTCGAATCCGTAGGCTCGGGGCCGCTATGTGTGACAGCAGAGTCAGCTGGGATCTGTCGGTTCCCGCGGCAGCCAGTGGCTGTTCGTCCAGCGGTAGTTTCAGAGCCTGTGTAAAGCAAAACAGAGAAGCACATTGAGGCCTCAGACTCCTGCTGCCGGGGCAAGAGCTGCTGTATCCTGGCTAATTAAGTTCTTGTTAGGGTTTTGGCCGGTCTGCTGGCTGCTGTGACTGCAGCCAAAGCAGGCTCAGCTCAGCTTTGTCTGCCCAGCCAGGCTTTTGTGGCTTGCCCCGCCTGGGTCACTGCACAGCTGCATCTTCCTGTCCCCAGTTGCCATGGAGTCTTTAAAGAAAATGAAGTGAAGTGTAGCTGAGGCTGAGCTGGTGTAAAGCAGGGCACGTCCCAGCGTTGTCTTGCTGCAGGCACGGCCCTGTGGGTCGCCTGCGCCTTGTAAACTCCTTGTCCTGGTCACAGTGATCGTGTCATGTGTGGGTGCCTCCGTGGATGCTGCGTGTTCCTCGCACTGGTTTGTCTTTGTACTTCTGATGTTTTGTTATTTTTAAGGTGTGTAAGCTGCGGGGGGATGTGTGGCTTTTGCCAACTTTTTCGCCTCTCCGTGGTCCCTTCTCTGGCTGCTCAGGTGGGATCAGTCCCTTTATTTCACCTTTTTTCACCTTTATTTCACCTATTTCACTTTTAGGGAGAAGGATTTTTGGATCAGGGATTGTCCTGTATGAGACACTCCAGTGCTGCACTTCCAGTGGCTCAAAGTTTGGGAGCCTGTGGGGTCCACCTCTTTGCAGGAACTGCTGTGTGCACCCTTTGGAGCTGCTTTGGGGTGACAAATGGTGTGGGAGGGGTGGCAGGGTGGTGGCTCCACAAGGGCAGTGTTAGGAAACCAGGATGGGGACAGGTTTTATTCCCAGAGATGATCCGTACGGTTGTGCATGCTCTCATTGGCAAAAATGCTACTATAGCACTGGGAACAGAGACACGCAAGCTTTCGTCCTGTACTGACAGGTTTTTTTCCTCTCACCAGCTTCCCGGCTCTGGACTTGTGTGTAATAACACTCACACCTTTAATGCAAAGGTGTGGGACACTCTGGAGCCAAACAGTTCACCCACCTCAGCCTAGGCAGCCTGACAAGCCTCGGCTTTGCTTTTTAGTCTGCTGGTAAGCGGCAGAAATAGTTCAGGGTTTTTCTTTTTGCTATGTGCTCCCATTCTGTGGCTGCAACCTCCCTGCATGGAAATCTCGCTCTCCCAGCCTGCCGGGGCAGTGCAGGTGCCGGTGTGGCAGTGGGCTTGGGGGGTGGTCTGCAGCGACAGCTCTCGCCGCTGTGGCATGCCAGCCCCAGGGAGACGCTCACCAGGCCCATTTCTGCTACGTGCTCTGAAGCTCTCAAAGGGTCAGGACACAGGGAGGTTGCCAGTGCCTTTCACAGGCCACTGGGCTTTGCAGAGCTGAGCTGGAGCGGGGAGGCTTCTTCCGAAGGTCCCTTGGAGAAAAGGTGTTAGAGAGCAGCAGGGTTTGAGATGCTGCTGGAGAGTTTCAGTGTACTTCTGAGCTGCGAGTCAGGGAAAGTGTCTAAACAGCCATCAATCTATTGATTTAGGAGGCACTGGGGACTTAAACTGAAGGCATTTTTTTCTTTTGATAAATTGATTTTTTTAATTTCCATGGTTTTTTTATGAGGCTCTGTCTCCTTCCAGCCTCTTCTCCCAGTATACCTATTCCATAAAATTTCTTGCTATACATTTAACAGTCAAAATCATGTTGTTACACATTTATTCCTCCTCTTTTTTAATGTTCCGGTTCCTTATTGTCTGGTATTTATTCCTGAGGGGAGCTGCAGGAGTCTCAGGAATCATGTCTCTGTTGCTTTACAGCAGCGCAGAGCCCAGTGTGGCCGTTGCCAGCAGCATATGCAGCAGGGAGCGGGTTATCGCAGGCAGGTTCTGAGCCCTCATCTTTTGGTTCACAACTTCCCCCTTTTTCTCTCTACTTGTTTGTGCTTGGTATGAGGCCGGAGCAAAGTCCTCCAGCCGTCCCCGATCCACGCGGGAGCAGCCGGGGCTGGGTGCTGTGTACACACTGACTCCAGGCTCTGGGATTTGAACAGCTCCTTCACGTCTTACCTGCTGACCTTTACAGCCAGGAATTCAAGCTGAACCTTCCATTTGCGCTGTTCAGGGAACGGAGGACTGCAGCACACATCCTCTTGCTCCTCTAGGCACTAGATGGATTTGATTCTTCTTGGCACTATTCACTGACCAGCGAGACTCTGTTTTTCTTGCTTTTATAGACCATCTGTGCAGAGAGATGTTTTCTACAACCTGCATTTTGTATGTGCTTAGGAGCTGGGAAACTCACTTTGATGCCTTAGAAAAGGCTGATTCTGGGAAGTGAAATGCTCAGCGCTTCCAGGAACCAAGATCTTTTATGTTCGCCCAACCGGGCAACTGGAACTCGTTAATTACTAGAAAATGTGCCTTCGTTGTTTCTGTTGCATTGGCGCACGCTCGCGGCTGTCGCTGACCTGCTGCCTTGCGCAGAGCGCAGATGCGTTGGCCATCTTTGCGAAGGGCCCTTTGTATCTTTTGTTCTTAAAATGGGAATGAGACTGAAAAATGTCTTGTGTGGATATTTGTAACAGCCGCCTTTCGATTGTTTCTCAGAGTGATGCAGCCTTAGGCCTTGCTCTTTTTCCAGTCATGTGTTTAGGTTCCTGAGTGCCTGTTCCATGTTTTGAAATGGGATTTCACCTGAAAATCCTGTGGGTGCTTTGGGAGAAGGCAGCGAGGCAATCCCAGCTCAGCTGCCTTCCAGCTAGTTGTTTTGTTGTACCGAAGTGTCTTATTGTACAGGCTCTGGATTTTCCCATGAGGCTGTTGATTAGTATCTTGCTTTGCCAGTTGTTGTCAAAATGTTGTAACTCTGCCCACGCAAGGAAGCATTGCTCAGCGTGAGGCACAGCCTTGGAGGTGGGTCTCAGGCTTTAGGCTGATGTTACCCTCTAGTGGCTTATGGAGTGGAGTGGAGTCGGGGAGTGAATGCACCGAGGACACGGTGCCTGGCGGGTTCAGGGTGTCTCGCGGCAGGGAGGAAAGCGGGGATGTTGCTTGCCACGAAGGCTTCTTGTGCTAACAGTTGCCCAGGTCATATCTGAAAGGACTGGCTCTGCATTTGGTTAGTGTGCCAGACTGGAGCAGGTCACTCACGCTTTCCTTGAGCACCTTACTGTGAAACCCCAAAGCCTCCAGACACCCTGCCTGCTCTGGACTTCCCTCCAGTGCTGAGGCGCCACTTCTGCTGACATCTCTGCTAACTTTCTTCCTTGTGCACCCTGGTGCCACAGCAATTATCTCTGTAGTTCCAGGTATGACGTCTGAGATATCGGACAGCGACTGTGTGCTCAACAAAAGTGCTCTTTGATGAGGATGGTGACTCTACTTGTTGCGTTGCCTGGGTACTCCAAGATCAGATAAGCTCGGTATTGACAAGACAAAAGCTCACAAGCACAACCTCTAATAATGAATAGGAAATAACAACCAAGACTAAAGCAGCGAGGGAAGATCCTTCAGCTGACCCCACTCGTCTTTTGTTTGCTGCTCAGTAATTACATCTCTCAAATACATCCTTCTGCCTCTTACTTTCTGGTCTCCAAACTAATGTTCCTCTCTTGCATGTCCTTTTGTGCTAGCAAGTGCTAGTCAGCCTGCCCCATCCTTGTTTATCACAGCGGTGATAGGATCCTTCACTCGCTGTCCACACGGCCTCGTTCCTCCTACGCCTCCTGCTTATAGTTGCACCTGACTCCTGATTCATCAGAAGTTTAGTTCTGCCTGGCTGCTTGGTTCACAGCAGTGTCTGGCCTGCTCATTTAGTGAACAAAGTGACATGCCATCAGGTAGGACCTGCCAGTGAGTCCTGCCTTGAGATGGTTCCATCTCTTCTAGAGGGCTTCAGCAGACACTTCCTACCTTTCAACCACTTTTCCAAATCTAAACCACTATGAACTTGTGTGATTACCACTGCTGCTGAGAGAACTTGTTCGTCAGTCTTGCGCACACCTCTGGGTGCTTTGTATTCCAGCTGGGGAAATTTCTGTGTCTTCCTAGAGACTTTGACTCTGTGTTTTATGGTCAGCAAATGCTCAAGGCATCTGCACGTTAGCGGTGGCACATTGCAGGGGTGATACGACTGAGTTTCACCGAGCCATGGTGTGCTGGGAACTGCTGGTCCAAAGAGCAAGAGTCTGGAAAGCTCTGGATCCCGTGCTGAAGGCCTGGATAAATCACTATGTCCTTTCTTCCATGGCTTCTCCAGTTCGGGCTGAGGAAAATGTCCTCAGACAGTGTGACAGATTTCGGAGCTGCAGGGTTACTTGCCCGCTCTATCCCTCCCCATGGCATGACTGTAGAAGAGGACAGTCCCTGCACAAAGTCCAAGTCACATCAGACGTGCACATGTCTGCAGCAGGATGCCTGCGAGCTCTTTGTCGATAAAATTCATTGCTGGGCGAGGTGACAGTCGGAGCTACAACTATCACTAGATCCATAGCTGGTGTGGGGTGTTGTCTGAATGTCCGGGAGGAGTGTGAAACTGGGTGGAGGTCTGGTGGTCTCATTCTTCCATTTTCTTGCCCTGGGAAAATGGAACTGTTACCTCCACCCATGCAGGTGGAAATCGATGGACTTTGTGCCATGAACAGAAGCAGTAAGCTTGTCCACAGTCATGCCCACACGCCCGTCTGCACCAGTGATGTCATGTAAAAAACCTGGGTATAAATATAGCCCCAATTTCAACCCCAAACTGGGGTAGGAGAAGACTCAACACCATACTGACGGACAGATTGAGGAATTCGCTCCCTTCTCCACCCCCCCACTGGGGACGCCTCGTGGGTAAGGTTCTCTGCCTTAGCCTGTGCTGAGTGGTATTTTCGTCCCCGGGTGTATTTGGTATTTTTGTCCCCAGGTGTATTTTGCTTCCTGATGCAGTTTGTGCGTTGGTGGCTTGTTGTACCACATAGCCTGGCTACAACAGACAGGTCGTGAGCTCTCGGTATCAGACCTGTACGGTCTGTCTGGTAGATAAGCCGTAGCTCTGCAGTTCCTTTATCAAAGGCAATACCAAAAAGAACCTGTAAATGTTGCTCTTGTAAATAAACCGTCATTATTTGTGCCCTTCCGCAGTTTTGCTTGTCTTGCATATTTGGTGTCGGCCTTAAGACCGGTTTTATTTCCCCTCTTTTAGTAACAGTGACGTGATCTTTGGCTTCGCTTGTGCACAGGAAGCTCTTTGCTGGCCATGTGGCTTGCAGCGCCTCTGAGCACCTGGCGCTCTGACAGGCAATATCTGGGGATTTCCTCGTCAACTAGCTGACCTAATTACCTGCTGTTAGTGTCCTATCAGCTGCCCAAGCACCCGTGTGCTCAGCGCAGTACAAAATAAACAACTTTGTCTCCTGGACAGAGTGCTGACTCTGGGCAAGTGGGTTTCTTCTCCCTTACTTTACCCTCTACCCTCACACTCACCCATAAAACAATTAAATCCATTTATTTCTGGCAGAGGCCAGGTCTGTCTCACAGAACTGGGTGTCTGTGCTTCCCTTGGTCACAGGGCGGTGTGGGGTATGCGGCAGGCGTGGGTTGTGTGTCTGTGGGTTGTGTGTCTGTGGGTTGTGTGTCTGTGCATTTCCCTCTGGGGGTGTTCACGAGAATTGCCATGGATCAGGGACTGGAACCTGCATCTGCAGCTTTGGCGTGTGGGGCCAAGTCAAAGGGTGCCAGGCAGAGCTGCTGATCTTAGTTTCTTCTTCTTTTCCCTCAGGTCAACGTGATGGCTGTGAGCATCTGCACCCGAGAGGCCTACCAGTCCATGAAAGAGAGAAACATTGATGACGGGCACATTATTAACATTAACAGGTACGCGAATGCGGGATCAGCCACGTGGACTTCCTCCTCCCCACCTCGCAGAGGGGATTTGAGCAGTGGAGCTTTAACCTTGGGGTGGGCTGATGGTGCCCAAGAAGGGGTTTTTCCAAGGATTGTGATGGTTGATTTTTCAAGCCACTTTTTTTAATATCTGCTGGTCTAAATGTGAGAAAGACCAAACCAGGGAGAGAAAAGGATAATGCCAACCACTTGTGATGGTGTGAGGTTGAAGACTGAAACTTCTGGACCAGCTCCAGAAAACAGCCATGTCAAGAGGAGCCTCTGGTGGTGTGTTTCCTGCAGGAGAGGGGAATTCCTCACGTAGCCACTGTGTCAGTGCCTCTTTCTGTGGTCGTTAAAGTAGTTTAAATATCCTGTGGGTTCCTTCTCAGGACTCTGCTTGCCTCCCCACCTCTCACCACTCTCCTTTCTGCTCTCTCCTCAGCATGAACGGCCACAGCGTTGTGCCACAGTCGGTGGTGCATTTCTACAGTGCCACCAAGTACGCGGTTACAGCCCTTACGGAGGGGCTGAGGCAAGAACTCAGAGAGGCAAAGACTCACATACGAGCTACAGTGAGTACTGTGGGCTGCCTTCCTTCTGCGTTTGTGGGTGATAGAGAGCTGGCAGGCTTTAGGGGGCAGAGGTTTTCCCTTTGGAAGACAGGCAAGGAAACGCAAAAATACTTCTCAGCACGCTGGGAACGTTCCAGTCCTGTGGCCAGCTGTCCCCGGCCGCCCCTTTCCTGAGCAGAGAGTCTGGGGTGCAGAAGGCACAGCGGTGGTGGGCTGTGTCAGGGAATAAACTTTCTGGGTGCACAGAGGGGGCAGTTGCTTCTCAGGGACTGAGGGAGTGAGGGGGCTCGGGAGGCAGGCGGTTGGCTGGGCTGTTCGCTCTCACTCAGAGCTTGTGTCTCAGGGGTGATGCATCCACCCGTTAATTGGCATTACAAGTTTTTCCAACCCTTTCTCTGTCCTTTTGGGGCATGAAGAGGGAAGCACCCATCAGCAGTTCCCCAGGGGAACCTGCCACAGCAATCTTTAGGGCAAAGCCTGCTCACTGAAACTATTCCCCTGGAAAATGGGGGGCGAGGGAGAACAATAGAAAGGGGGCTGGGTGGGTTTTTTTGCTTTTTCACTGCTAAAAAGTTTTGTTTGTTTTTATTATTATTATTATTTTACTGAAGGGAAATTACAAATCCTATTAGGATATGCTCTGCTTTTTTCCAGTGTATATCTCCAGGACTGGTGGAAACAGGATTTGCTTTTAAACTTCATGATAATGACCCCGAGAGAGCTGCTGCAACCTATGAGAGCATTCGGGTAGGACATGGAGAAATGGAAACAGAGGGAAGTGGCTCTGATGATAGTTTAACGGTCTCTCTCCTGGCTAACAGCGCAAGTTCTGCAGAGTGCCCAGCGCTCTCCAGGGTGTAATCAGCATCTCCAAAGTCTCCCACTGAAACCTCAGATTTGCGCTGACATTTACACGCTGTAGATTTTCATTCAGGTTCGGTTTCCCACTCCCTGTATTTTTCCTTTTATTTTGATGTTCCTGTGAATAAATACCAGTCAGCGTTGACATTTTGCAGGCTATGGCTTCTTTACTGAGGAGAACACATAAGCAAACGTGCCTACACAAGAAGAAATGTGAGAGCGAGTTGTCTTGCAGGTGGCAGGCCCAGCATTTGTTGTGCTTCTCCGGGAACTTTTGATAAGGATGGCAGTGCTTGACCAGGCAGAATTACTGTGCCAGTAGTAAGATTATTCACAGCAAATGGAGAATTATCAGCACCAGACACATCCTTTGTTAAATTTTTAATGGATTCCTTTTTCCTGCTCACTTGCATCTTTTTGACGTGCCCCAGTGACACCGTTGAAACTCATTATTGACGGTTCAGAAAGGAGTGATCTTGTGGTTAACTTCCTGAGGTGCCCTTTGACTGAGAATCTCTTTCCTGTCTTTCCAGTGTCTCAAAGCCGAAGATATGGCTAATGCTGTCATATATGTCCTCAGTGCCCCACCTCATGTACAGGTAGGCACTGGCTGGGTTGGGGGGCTCTGCGGTGGGTGGCTGAAGGTGGGGAGGGTAACTGCTGCCCTGACATTTGCTGAGCTGTGTGCTCAGCGGAGCCTGGGGATCAGCAGCGATCACGTTTGTTTACCCTTCCCTTACGGCAGCTGGGGGATAGCGCTGCTCGGGCTGCTCACAGCCCCCTGCACCCAGCAAAGGCCGCTCTGACCCCAGAGAAGCTCTGCGTGGGGGAGGATACGGGCACAGTCTGCCCTTTGGTTTTTTTTCCGGATGGTGCCATCTGAGATTTGCTGACAGCCTGGCAGCTGGGTCAGGTTCTGCCTGTTGCCAAACGTGTTGGGCCTGATCCTGCCAAGTGCTGCGCACCTTCCTAAGGGTAGTGTGAGATGCTTGTGCTGCCAGAGGGACTTTCCTCCTCTGAACCAAGAAATAAGTGACCAGCTTTGAGCTGGAGCCAGGAGGAGGCAAGAGCGCTGTCAGAGTTTAGTATAGATAACACCAAAGTTCTGGCTGCAAAAGCAAACTTTGCTCGTGAGAGGTTTAGCAGCCCCCCACGTGAACTCTGCCCCTTTGGAGCAGGGCCGGGCCGTCTTGACATTGGATCGGTGGTGCTGGCTGCCTTCTCAAGGAGGGAGGTTTAGCAGCCCCCCACGTGAACTCTGCCCCTTTGGAGCAGGGCCGGGCCGTCTTGACATTGGATCGGTGGTGCTGGCTGCCTTCTCAAGGAGGTGAAAGTCCTGCCCGTGGCTGATCAAGCAGCGTTTCTGCTTGGCCCTCGGTGAGCAGGACCAAACTAAAGACTTGGACGTGACAGTTTGTAATCGAGTCACCTTGCGCGTGTTTGTCTTTTGTCCCTTTGGCTAAAGGCAGAGCAGTCACATTCACCTTTATTGCTTCCCAATATCTCGTTTCTAGTCACAGACTCTTTCTTCCCGTGCAGCTTGCCACTGTAGTGGTGCAGCATGGCAGTGCCTGGCGCAGGATTTAAAATCCAGTGCTCCAGTAAAATCCTCTGTTGGTTTCTTCCAGATTGGAGATATACAGATGAGGCCCACGGAGCAGATATCATAGCAGACGAAGCGGACCGCGAGCAGCACCGTGTTTCCACTCCACTTCGAACCCTCTGGCAATTTAGGGTATCGCTGGCTGGCTAGCAACATTTTAATCAAGTACCAAGGATCGTGTTTGAAGAATTCTTTTTCTCTCCCTCTCTCTGAGCTGGTGCTGGTGCTGAGCCAGTTTAAAAAGAAATAGTAGTGGGTCTCTTTCTCCCCACTTCTTTCCGAAACTGCTTAAGAGTAAAATGTATTTGAAAATAATGCAGGGAAGTGGTTTGTGGAAGATTGTTGTCTCCAGGTTGGTTTATTCTCCCTTTTGCTTTCTTTTCAAGGTTTGTTTGATCTTATTTGCTGAGGCTGTGTCTGGACCTAGGTGAAGTGGCACAAGACGTTTGCCAGCTTCAGTGTGCTTAGGGTTTGAGATTTTCAGTGGATGTCATACATGAATCCATCTAATTTTTGGGTTTATCTTCATCAGGTTGATTACTGATGGTAATGATGCATGTGATATTTTCTACTTTTATAGTCCACTGCCCTAAACCCAGTGTACAAGCTCCCTACCTCCCCAGCCCTGCCTTTCCCCTTCACATGGATCATGCCTGCCGAGTCTGAGGAAGTATAAATGTGTGCGCTTGCTATTTCTCTTTCTTTCTAGGTAGGTAGGTAAGTAGTTGGAGGAAAAGCACCTGTACTTCTGCAGGTTAGAATGATCATCTAAGTGGCATAGTTACAGTAAGAGTGAGTTGTTTGGTATTTTTAATAAAAACTAAACGTGTGCTGTCTTGTGATGACCTCTACCCTTGGTATCATCTCCCAGCACTCTTGATGTTTTTGTGTGTGATATTTGCATGCATTGACACTTTTCTGGAAATGTTGGTCGGTCTTAGAAAGACGTAAGGTGCTGTTTAAATGCTGGTGCTGATGAGTTGGAAATGTTGGAAGTTTGTTCATATGCAGAGGTACAAACTTGGAGAGAGAGAGGGTGAAATGAACCACGCCAAAGCTGTCCAGAATGAAAAGATGTTGGGAGGAGCATTTGCCGGCGAAGCAGCAGGGAACGGGGCTGGCTCAGATCTCGTACTAGTTCTATGCTGGTGCAGCCCCATTGTTTTGCTCTGGATTTATTCTGACGTGAGGGAGAAGAGAATCAGCCTCAAAGCTGGTACGTGCAGAGCTGGAGACGCTGGAGTTGTCTTAAGGCTCTTGCAGCGTGGCAGAAGCACGTCTGTGTGTAGCCCAGCTTGCTGCAGAGCCATGGAGCTAGTGATGTACGTGTTGCCTTAAGATGCAGAGTGACTCCTGCTGTGTTCTGGACTTCCTGTAGCATTTTGGAGGTGAACCGCTGGTTTGGGTGGAGCAGGTACAGCCAGCTGATCGGAGCGGAGGGCTGGGAGCCAGAGAGCCTTGGGTTGGATCGTTTCGCTTACACCAGTATAGCTCTGTGGGAGTTCGGCTGGTAACACCACCAGAAGGAAGATAGGAACTGGGCCACTACGTACTGAGTTTCAACTCCCTAAATAGCCTTGGGCAAGTCACTTTACCTCTCTGCCTCAGTTTCCCCATCTGTAAAATGGGGATAATAATACTTACCTACCTCACAGGGGTGTTGTGAGGACTCACAAACTTTTGTAAAGCACTTTGAGTATGAGAAGCGCTATGTAAGTGCTGAGTGTTGATATGAAGTATTATTATTAATTAAATCTTGTGACACATAGAATTCCTTGTGCCAAAGGTGAGCAACTGTAGAAGGATACAAGGAGAAACCTGGTAAAACTTCATAATGGCAAAACAAAGGCAATTTGCCCGTTTTGGTGCCCTTTATAAACACAAGCCCGTGGTGTGTTTTGTCCGTTCCTCAGCCATCACCAGTTTCTGCTGGCAAGTACACGTAGCCTCGTCTCTGGATTTGGGCTTTGAATTTGCTGCGAGTGAAATTCGTGCCCCCGCGGTGAAGTCTTGCACGACTGTAGTGCGCTGCCCTCCTCACCTTGCCGAGGCGGTGGCTGTGTGTGGGCTCTTTGCACAGAGCTGCGTTTCACCCGTGGCACTGGGGTAGATGGTGTCCCGCAAGGAGCGGCCGGTGCGGGTCTGCCCGCAGCCAGCGATCCTCACCGCAGCAGAGAGCCGGCACCAGCTGCGAAAACTCTTCAGCCTCTGTGCCACCGTGATCCTCACTTCAGAGCCATTCGGCTAAGGAAGGTTCAAGCACTACTGTGCTTTTTTTCTTTTTATAATGTTCAGCTGGACTTGATGTGAAAACTCCCCGTGTTTTCCGTAA
>NW_010406355.1:1878-2265 GCF_000710305.1 Buceros rhinoceros silvestris | reverse complement strand
CTTTTTAAAGAGAAGATGGTTGAACTAGGAGACCAGAAACAAAAAAAAAAGAGTTGAGAAATTAGGAACTTCTGAGCAGAAAAAAACTCGAGTAGGGATGTGGGTAGCAGTGGCAAACCTCTGAGCTGGTGGCTGCAGCTGTGTACAAAGTTAAGCAGGTGTTGAAATGCTTGGCTGAGGAGGGACCTGACTTATCTTCCTGCTGTGTGAAAGGAGACTTTGGGGAGAATTGCCTAAGATGCAGCGCCTTGAGAAAGAGCCAGTCTGGGCAGTTGCTCCCTGCAAATACAACCCGGCTGACCTGCAGCCCTGGGAGTGTGGTTTGTTTTTCCCCAAGAGCATTTGTAACGTTCACAAGTCTATAAAATAACCTTGAAATGATAGCCA
>NW_010406355.1:513-1670 GCF_000710305.1 Buceros rhinoceros silvestris | reverse complement strand
TGGCCCGCAGAGGGGTTTGTTGCGGGATGTTTGGCCGCTCTGCCTCATATAACCCGGTGGCACCTTGAGCCGCCTGCCTGGGATGAGATGGGGGTGGGGGGGTGCGACTCTGAGGCATTTAAAAACCCCAAACACGAGGGCGAACTGTGTAATTTATCAGTAGGTTTCTAATTGTGAACTGTAGAATAAAGAATAAAAGAGAGGCACACTGTGGTTCTTTTGTTGTGTGGTTTGTGTAAAAACACCCTTTGACTGTTCGCAGCTAAACCTTTCTTACGCAGAGTTCAAACAGAAACGTGGGGCTTTGGTTCCTCGCGAGAAAAACCGTAATTGCTTTCTAGAGCCTCATCCCTCCGCGTTCGAACGCATCCCCACTCCGCAGGGCTGGCTGAAATCCCCAGCAGGCTGCTGGGCACGGCGGGTTTGAGCCGGCTACGCCAGGGATTGAACCCTACAGGCGCTCTGCCTGCCTGGTAGGATGACAGATTATCAGCGTCGTTGAGGGAAGGGGGTTTTGTTCCCCTTTCCGCTGCTCCAAGCGCAGAGGCACGTTCCTGAGCTCAGGTTCCGAAATGCGAGGTTTTTGCAGGTGAGGAAGGCACAGCTGAACTGGCTGCGTCGCTGCGTTTGAGGCAGATCCTTTGGATCCCTTGCAAGGAGGTAGAGAGCATTTGCAGGGTTAAACCGTGGTTTTTCCTCTTCTCGTGGGGTTTTTTTGGTCATTTGTAGTATATATCATCAGGTGTGTTAACATGTTTGCTGGGGGTACAGCAGTTTTATCTGGCAGATCAACGTGATCTCAGGGGACTCGTGTTGGGGAGGGCTGGAACCACGAGCACAGCCGGCTCTAGCACGCAACAGGAAAAACACGATTTTACTGGAGAGCTCTGAATCTGCAGAAACAGTGTAATTGTATTTTCCAGGCCTGGTGTAACTCGTCCGTGCTTCAGACTAACAGTGTAGAAAAGGACTGAAATTTCTGCTTCTCTTTGAAAATATTTTGAAAATACCTTTGTCGTGGTTTGTCACCCATGGCCCATGCAGGCGCGTCTGCCTGGGGGATGAACCCCTGGAAGCCTTAAACCTGTTGCTGTCCGTGACCTGGTTAGCTGTTCACGCCCGTTAAAAGACCGATATAAAATATCACATTATCAGAA
>NW_010406355.1:0-284 GCF_000710305.1 Buceros rhinoceros silvestris | reverse complement strand
CTCGTTGCAGCGGCGGTGCCGGGGCGGTAAATCAGCCGGGACGCAGCATCCCGACAGGCGCTTCCAGGCGACGATGAGATGCTGTTGGGACAGTTTCTGTTGTCCGGGGGGTTTTAGGGCTCGCTTGAGCACACTCGGCCGTTGGGAACAAGGTCAGAGAGAAATCCCCACTCCCCGGCCGCTCAAACATTTTTTTTAAGGTTGAAAATATTTGGGCTAGGGAGGGCCGGGACCTCCCAAAGCTGCTGTTGCTGGGCCTGGGTGGTGCTGGTCGTTTGGGCTGG